>NW_008246115.1:130381-132523 GCF_000281045.1 Saprolegnia diclina VS20 | reverse complement strand
TGCGTGGCATGGTGAAATGCGTTCTGAACGCAATCGCCTTTGCATCGCCCGAGCAGATACCTCGTAAAAGCAAGATGCAAGATCCAGCGACGCGAATGATGGATATCGATACACTCGTCGACCAATCAAACGGCGCGACGCGCCACCTGTTTTTGAGAGTGGACAGCATTTTCCGCCGTGAAGCCTAGTTCGCGAATGGTAAATAGCTGTTTTCATGCCGTGTAGGATGCATAATATTGTACTCGACTTGTAAAATAGATGGGTCGCGAGTAGCTCGTAGTGTTTTCCACGGAATGCCCGGTGGTAGGGAGTCCACAAAGGGAGTGTGTTGTGGTGGGACTCGCCAACTCCACTTCAACATGTCGGCTTGGCACGCTCTGCTTGGGCATCATTCTCTATTAAACCATGTGCGGTCATTTCGCATGCAACAAAAAACTAGACCAACCCACATATTTCCCTTCTTTCCTCCTTCATATTAACTAACCAGAGCGGCTATGTGTCCAAAGCAGCATTGGACCGAGACCACGTGATCAGCTTGCTGGCCATGGAGAACCTTTCCAGTCAAGTTGGAGTTGAGGTTGGCTGAACAAGACGCTGCTGCCAATGACAAATGAAATCGAAAAATGCGTTTTGAAGTGATCCCCCGCTGCGACCTCGGACGCGCCATGGCGGTCGAGTGTGTTGTCTGGTGCCATCTTCGTCGACTACAGCTACTATATGCGCCAAGTTGCAAGTACCCGGTAGGAGTATGTGCATGACCAGAGTCAGCGCTGTCTTCGCAGCGACACCGTTCGAAATCAAGAGGTTTGAAATTTCTGCTTGTCAGTATCGCTGGTTAAGCACGTCAGTCTATCCGTCCTGGACGTACAGTATCCTGTCGATGGATACATGCTCGAACGTGGTCGTTACTGCAACGCACGCCACAGAGGAAAGCTCCCAATTCACCCGCCTAGACATCTCGGCGGTGCATTGCTGGTGCAGCCATCGTTCGCTTTTCAGTCCGATCGAGCAGTGACCAGCCTCTACTAGAGGTCGACGCCAGAGCTGGTCAACACTAGTGATGGAGGCGGAATGACGAAAACCTCACACGATCCCACAACACAAACATTGCGCACCGCACCCGATGCATCCAGCTGCCTCACATTGGTTTATCATGGGCCTAAATGCGAAAATAAACGTGAGGCTAGATTGACGGATACAGTGTCGATAGGTGGATAGATAGATGTTTTCATTGACGTTTAAGATGCCCGTGCTCTGGCGCGTCGGCGGATTTTGGTGGGCTGGCGAGCGCATACAACTACCCTACGTTTCCAGAAAGCTATCCAGACGTCCGCTTCCCAACTGCGTACCGAGTCCAGCGCCAATACAATAGGCTTTGGGATAAAGCATCTCATGTATTCGGCTCGTGTTACCGCGTGATCTGGACATCACTGTGGGAAGGCTCCCGGAGAAAGAGGTGGGCGCTGCTCTCGCTGTGCTTCTCACGCCGCATCTCTTCGTGCTGGCGCACCAAGACGCCCTTGTGGCGGCGCAGGCGGAGCACAAGGCCAAACACAGACCCGACGACAGCAAAACTGCAGACACCAGCCATCGCATACAACGGCGGGCCGTACGTGACGGTCTCGAGGTCGTACTTGGTGCAGCGGGGGCCCGTCCAGACGTCCATACATTTGCAGCGGCGGTTCACACACGAGCCCGTGACGCGAGCCGCCGTCGTACAGTCGTCGTTGCTATTGCAGGTCGCGCCTCCCGCCACAATGATATACGGGTTCTTCGGGTCGGTGTAGTTGGTGATATGTGCCTTGATAAACTCCTTGGTCGGATGCGAGGCCGGGTCGCAGCCGACGCTCATCGTCTTGGTGTCTTGCCTACAGAAAATAGACTCTGTAAGATACAGAATTCTTCGGAAAGAACGCACCAGACGCGGATGTAGTCGACCGAGAGGAACATCGGGAACGAGTCGCAAATGTTGTTGGTCACCTTGTGCTCCCACGAGCCTGGCTTTGGATGCGTCGCATTCCCGCGGCAACCGCCAATTTCCCAGTTCGGTGGTGTAGCACCTGCACCATTGCTCAGAACTGCAGCTTTTTAACAGCGAACGTACCCCACGCCGATGCCATCGCGACGTTGAAGATAAAGTAG
>NW_008246115.1:127719-128170 GCF_000281045.1 Saprolegnia diclina VS20 | reverse complement strand
AATCAATGTTCTGGCTGCGCATCCAACAAACGGAATTTCTTGCGCAATTCTTGGGCGTGTCGTGGGGCGGAAAAGCCGAAAAAATCTTTAGGAGTAACTTGCCCATTCTGAGCTTCATCATGGCCAAGTTGTTGACGAGCCCAAGTCTCCATTATGGAGCCCCAATACAGGAATACCCCGAAACATCCATATGACCGTTCTACTATAACCCTGACGCCCCTGCACGTAGAAACGTACAAACACACACCACCGAAATGACATCGGCCTTTCCAATGAATTGCCCAAGACAAGGGTCAATAAACAGCTGTTTATTGACCTTTGCTCATGATTGTGATGCCGGAACCTTGAAGGCACCGCAACTGCTGTCCGCTCGCTTCGCGTCTGATGCGGTGCGTATTTATTCACGTCTCATCCTCCGGCCAGCACGATGTCTCGCTACATTCAACCGTTC
>NW_008246115.1:123505-127619 GCF_000281045.1 Saprolegnia diclina VS20 | reverse complement strand
GGCGTGTCGACGTCGATCCAGATCCCGACGCCCGACTTGGTTGGCAGCGTCGGGTCGTTCTGGTCGACGCCGAGGACGAATGCTGGAAGGGCTGCCAGGAGCGACAGTGCGCGTGGGGGCATGGTAAATTGCGTACTGAGCTCAGATCTTAGTCGATCGTGCCAGATCCAGCAGCACAAATGATGGATATCGATACACGGCAGGGACCAATGCAAAAGTGGGATGCTCCATCTGTTTCATATCGCTCCACCATGGGTCCAATTGGAGTGCGAATCTTTTGAAAGAAAAATCCCAAGCACCAAGGAGCATCTCTGAAGCAGAAACGCACGAGCGGCTTGCGGTACAACATGCAATATGCAGCCTGTCGATATCTTCTTCATTCAGTAGTGCTTTTTTTGGTAGAAGCTCTACACATAAAATGCGCGCGTTTGCACTTGTATCCGAAACCGACACTTTTCAACGGACAAGATCGACGCAAATATGTCGCAAATGCAGCAAATATCAGCTCTCCATGCCGCGCTCGATCGCCCGCCCTCGAGCAGATTTGTAGGCTGGACGCACGGTGGCAAGCAATAGCCAAGACGCTGGATGTGCCATTCATTATACATTCATCGCAGGACTGTCCAGACAAAAGGCCCGACAATAAATTCGAATCGAAGCACTACGCCGGATACCACGGCATTGCCACGACACTGAAGGTCGAGCCCGCAAGGCCAGCGATTTTCTTTCTCATTTTGCGTCAGAGTGGGCAATATTGGTGTAGTATCGAGAGATGGGTACATGTTGCATCGAACCACGGTATGTGTGTGGGTATGCCATCAGTAAAACGCGGCGGCGCTCATAGTGCGAGCTTTCTTCATGTTATCCGGAATCGAAGTTCGAAGCACCATGAATTGTGTAACTGGCAGAGTCACAAGAACTGCGTGTGGCCTGGGATTGTGTGCCACCAGAAGCCGCGCCAGAACCCAAATGACCAGAACCCACGGACTAGACGTCTTCATCAAAAAGAAGTCGTTTGCGTACTGGCATCCATAGGCGACTTCGACCGAGATCAGTGTTGCGCACCCAAACCTGTCGTGATCACTCCGTCATTTAGAATATTTTCGATCACGCTTGAGCTTGTGGAGCAAACGTAGTAGACACTACTGTCGACTGAGCAATAGAGCCCGAGGCTACATGCTTGGGTACCTCGAATGGCCACTGAGTGGTTGATGGAGGTAACAAGCGCAACAAACTCGACCGCCGCAATGGGGCGTCCCAAGTCGAGCTGCAATTGGAACGTGCTTCCACGTCGCACGGTTTGAATCTGAAGACGTCAGAATTCAAAAGATTTGGCTTTTCTGACGTCTGCGTTTGCTTGGCAGTCACGTCAGTTGTACTATCTCGCCGGCAGCGTTCTGTCGAAGGCTACCTGCTGGGGTGTATACGAGATCGTTACAAACGTCATAGATGAGATCCCCGCATTCTCGCCTTCTGAGTGCTCCATGGTGACATGGCGGGCATCTCCAAGTCAGTCCACTCCCATTTCTCACGCAAGCTTTCGCTGGCTTTAGATTAGTGGTCATTTCAACTAGAGTGGAATTGCAATCGTCACAACGACTCGCAACGACTATGAATGAAATTGAGCAATGAATTAGTTGCCCGATCAGGCTTTTTCTCGGGCTCCCGACACGACGAATAATTGAATTTCACAGGTTCTTGAAAAATGTCCTCCGAATATTATGTAATTATAGAGGTAACTATTTCCACAGCACCCGGGGCGCCACAGTCATATTATTGCAGAGCGGACGGGATGCAGTCTAGTCAGGCTAATATGGCCGATTCCATATTATTGTACAATTGTATGTAAAATTGCTGACGACGCCAGTGATTACGACACAATGCTAGTGTAGGACGTTTTTGAGCTTAGCGATGTGCGAAGGTTCAACAACAAAAAGGGAACAGCACTGCGGGCGTAGTCAGAGATGCAAAACATCGGAATTTCATGCATTATCGGTTAGCGTTACCGCGTAATCTGAACGTCGCTATGCGCAGCATCCACGATAAAGACGTTGGAGCTACCTTCGCTGTGCTTCTCCCGGCGCATCTCTTCCTGCTGGCGCATAATGACACCCTTGTTGCGGCGCCGGCGGAGCGCAAGGCCAAGTGCCGACCCGACGATCGCAAAGCCGCAAAAACCCGCCATCGCGTACAACGGCGGACCGTACGTGACGGTCTCGAGGTCGTACTTGGTGCAGCGGGGGCCCGTCCAGACGCCGACGCACTTGCAGCGGCGGTTGACACACGAGCCCGTGATACTGGCGGCTGTCGTACAGTCGTCATCGACGTTGCAGGTCGCGCCGCCGGCCACAATGATGTCTGGGTTCTTCGGGTCGGTGTAGTTGGAGATGTGCGCCTTGATAAACTCCTTGGTCGGATGCGAGGCCGGGTCGCAACCGACGCTCATCGTCTTGGTGTCTTGCCTACAGAAATATAGGCTGTAAGATACAGAATGGAATACTGGATCAACGCACCAGACGCGGATGTAGTCGACCGCCATGTACATCGGGAACGAGTCGCAAATGTTGTTGGTCGCCTTGTGCTCGTAGGTACCCGGCTCAGGGTGCGTCGCGTTGCCGCGGCAACCGCCGATCTTGACGTTAGGGGGCATAGCACCTAGTCGATGATGTAGTCAGTATAACCAAGAAACGTCTGCATGCCGCGTACCCCACGCAGACGACATGGCCACGTTGAAGATAAAGTAGCTCGGCTCTTCGACCATGATCTTCTTCGGGTTGCGCGCGCTGCCAGCCGGGCCCTGCGGCGGGTTGGTCAACGACGCGGCCGGGATCTCAAAGATCGGCGCCCCGGCGAGGTTCCAGCGCACGTAGCCTTCATCGCCAATGACCCTACAGACCGATTTAGCACTCTGGTGGCTTGCGAGATGCTCGTAAATACCATTCGAGCTGGTACTTGTAGAACGTCGTGTACGCTTCGTAGCTGATCTGCCAGTTGGACGAGATCGCGTCCATTTGGTACTCGAACGGCTCCATCATCTTGGTCGGTAGCTGCCAGTCCTTCCGCGGCTCGTCGCACTTGGGGTTTTGGCTATCGCGGTCGCAAAGAAACCCGCCCTTGTAGCCGTTGGCGATCGGGAAGCACGTTCCGTTGTAGTTGATGCCCCAATGTGCAGGGCCCTTGCCGTCAATCAAGCTCAGGTCCGCGTGAAGGTCACGGCCCGAGCTAATGGCCTTGATATCAAACTGGTTGTCGACGATCGGGCCGTTTTGCGCCTTGGCGACCGAGTCATACTGCTGCTTCATCGTATCGACTGGCGTGCAGCGGTGGTTGGCCGCGTACTTGAGGCCTTGGTACCACGACTTGTGGCCACGAGCTGCGAATGCCGACGTCGGAACGTCCGCCATGTTGGCCCCGGGCGTCAAGCACGTCTTTTCATAGTAGCAAAATACGTGCCCCTGGCCCTTCCGACCTAAGACGTACGCCACTGAGCTGCAGACAAGACATATTGTATCGCACAATACCTTGGGGGTCCGTGTTGTTGGTCGCTTCGTACTTGAGCTGCGCCGGGAAGAGGCGGTACTCGTCCGGCATGCCCGGCGCAATCTGGATCGACGACGAGATGTCACTGCCGCCGCCTTCAAGAATATCAATTTCGGGCGAGCCGCGACCTTGGTACGGGTTCATGCCGTAGCCAGGGTTCGGGTCACACGCCGAGATTCGCTGCGACGACTTGTACCGCTCGTCGCACTCGTTGTACGTCCACGGCCAAACGCGGTTGGTCGACGCCGCAAAGAGCGCGCGACCGAGGTTGCCCATCATCCAGAGACCCGGCCACGTCGGGTAAAACTTGATGTCGGGAATGCGGTCGAGGTACTTGACGGGCACATCCTTCTGCAGCTGGTGGTCCCAGCGCTTCCCAGTCACGTGCGGGTTCATCGACTCCTTGTTAGTCGGGCCAGGCATGCGCGCCGAGATCTCGACGAACCCGCCTTGGATGCAAAACTTGTTCCATGTCTGCGTCATCGCCGCTGCATACCACTACCCATCGCACATGAGCTCCATCGCTACAGTGATGACCTCGTACCATCTTCTTGGACGTCCACGACGGCACGTC
>NW_008246115.1:118026-123082 GCF_000281045.1 Saprolegnia diclina VS20 | reverse complement strand
GGCAGCAGCATCGCCAGAAGCGTCGACGGGCAAAGGACCATGACTCGAAGCAGATGAATCGAAGACTGAACTCACACTCCACAAGCGCCAGAGCCGGATATACCGATTGCTCCGGCAACATCCTCCATCTGCCGAGAAAATTTCTAGACGCGCGGTATGGGTGTCGCAGGCGCCATCGACGATACGAGTACGAGCGAGCGACTAATTACTCTGAAGCTATTTATGTAGCGTCCGAGTGCTCGGCCAGCGTCCACGACGAGGAGCGCAAGTCTACGAGGTTTAGGGCCAGTGGGGCGTAGCTTCGTTGGAGTTGAGGAACCTTCGAATGCTGCGATATGCCGCGACGTGGGACCCGATGCTGTTGCCAACAGCTGTGTCGGGTGGCGACACTGGCTCAGGACCATGATCATGATCGTGGATCGTGGGGAGCCTCGGATGAAGGCGAGCTGGGTCTCGGAAGCGAGGGATGCATCGCTGCCACTTTGGCGTTGAGAGGCGTGCGCGACCGATCTTTGCACGGGAAAAGAGGTGCGTGCTTGCCAGCCTTGCCACACAAAAGTGATCGAACGACGACGTTACGCCGCTGCTTCGAAAGCTTGCGCCACTGCCTACGGTACGTCAACCATTCAGTGTCCTTCGCATCGACGCCGGCAGCGTCAGAGCCTGAGAGATGACGATGTGTGCATACGTCGTTTTAATGTTCGCCAAGGCTAAAGACGACTTGTACACTGGCAAGCCCTCGCGAGAATTGCTGCAAGGAGGCATAGGCTCGGCGATTCGACTTGATTTTCGTATTCGATGCATGTCTCATAATACCTCGTGCACATGCAACGCGCAAAGTGACTTGACAAATGTATGGTCGACGTCTCATTACGGCAGGACAAATCCGGACGACGCAGCATGGTCGCGCGCGAAAGCAAAGCAACAGCGAAACGACAAGCGAGCGCAGCGGCAGTCGGTGCTACTGACGCGGGAACGTCAGCCACGCTCTCTGACGAGACGACAGAACGGGCCGAGAGTGGTGGCCCGGCGAAGAAGCGGCGAGAGGCGGCGCCGAACACACGCGGGCTAACGCACCAAGTACGCGGCAAGCGCTGCGCAATGCAAGATACTGCGGGTCCCGCAGTATTAGTGCCCTCTGCACCGTGCTCGACCGCCTCGACGGCATCACCCCTTGCCATCCAGGTATCCGGCGATCAGTCCGGTGATCACTCTGCTTTTCGCCCACGCATCTCTCTCGCTATTAGGAGAATGCTTCGAGCCCGGCGTCAACAGCCAAAACGGACGCTGATGGTCGCGAGGCGACGACGATCAAGCGCTACAATGCCCTGAACAAGCGCCTCTTAGCATGGCTTCAAGAGCGTCATGCTGCGCTCGTGCAAAACGACAACGTCGTCTTGCCGGCATGCGTCGCCACAAGCTATCTATGGTTCATGTCCATCAAGTGCGACAAGCGCGGGACACCGCTCGAGCCCCGTCAGCCAACATCGGCGTCACACGTCGGCAACGCGTCGAGCGCTCTCATCAACCTTCACAAGGAAGCCAAGGTCGAGATACCGCCAGACCTTTGCGCCGCGCTTAAAGGTACTACACCCATACCGAATCCATCGAGAAGGCAAGCAACATGCTTAGCGTTTACCAAAAACTATGCTCCTCGCACCGGCCAACCAGGCAGCACAGCCACGCAGGAGGCTGTGCCAGAGCAAGGTAGAAATATGCCACGGGAGCGATACGACGAGTAGTGACTGCAATTAGGGTCCTCGTGCTGTGCGCAGCCATCAGCCCAAGCGACCGCGGACTTGCGCGACCACATGACGGCGCGCTGCCTTCTCACGATTGCTGCTGAGAGTAACTCCGATCCCGATCTCGCCACGTCAGAGCCACCAGTACCGACGTTTTCGTGGGGCGGGCGACCCCACCCGGTGCCAGAAAAGTTTGTCCTGCCAGCATGCACGGTGCATCAGCTTTGGTGCATGTGGTATCAAGGGATCTTGACGAGTGGCATCGGCCCCTTGCGGAAACTGCGCTCGTTCGACTTGACGAAACCAAGCGACCGGAGCAAGCTTTCGAAAGCCCGCAAGGTGATTGAAACGGTAGTCTTGGCAGCAGGGCATCCGCACGAATCCAGCGTCGCGTCCATGACGCCAGAAGCGCGCGCAGTGGTGTTCAAGCACGGATTTCAGCGCACGGCCAAGACGATCCTCAAGCGACTAGTGCCGCGCTTCGAATGGGGCGCCCGCCGCGTCGATGAGATGAGCTACATTACATTTTACGCCATTGTGCTCAAGAGCAAGTCGACGCTGTGATGTCCGAGTACGGTACCTTGTCTTTTGTCTCTGCCTGTCTCTTGCCTAATCTACAAACTAGCAGAAAGAACAAGCGTGAGCGTCATACGAGCTGGTGTACGAGTCCTGGAGGTCGTGAATCGATTGCAGGTCCCTCGATACCCTCGTCGTTTTCCGAGCAAGATCGTCATCGAATATAACGCCCACATGGTCTAGCGTGCGAAAGATGATCGAGTCAGCGACACCATGTGGTCGTCAAAGATGCGCTGAAAAACGCTTCAAGTGGCGGCGACTACGACACATAAAAGGGACGCTCCCGTCGAGCCGTCCCTCGGTCCGTCAGCAAGTGTCCATCTCTCGACGAAGAGCAGCGCATCAATCGAAATGCGAGGCATCGGACCTCGTTCCAAGCAGTATCGACGAAGAGGCGTCGTGGGATTTTTTATTATTATTTCAATTTCAAATTTACGAAGTCAATAAATAGAGACGCCGATCCTGCGCTCGGATCTACGCGACCTTGATCATTTCGGTCTTTTCGGACTGCAGCTGGCGGCGGTGGCGACGGTGCGCCTGCTGCGTCAAGTGCGTCAAGTAGAGCTTGATGGCATTTTCGTCCAAGAGGCGGCCGCGCGTGAGCTTGAAGATGCGATATTCCATCTTGAGCGCGACCTTGGCGAGCTTGTTGGCAATCGTCGTGTGAGGCACGCGGTGCTTGGATGCGCTGTCGTTCAAAAGCCGCGCAATCACAAAGGCATGGTACTTGCGGACGGCCGTCATCGAATCACGGGGGCTCGCTTGCGACTTGGGCATATTGGTGGTGGGGTGGGGTGGGGTGGGGTGGTGGGGTGAGTTGGTTGCGAGAGAAGTTCACAAATGAAGAGGGATCGCGACGTTGAGGTCGAGGGTGCGTGTCCCTGGCGGACGGTTTAAAAAAGCTAGGAAGCGTGAGCAACTTTTTGAATTCGCGTTTGGTCTGTGCCAGAGACAAGATCCCAGCCACACGTTTGTGTGATAAAACCCACTGCCCGCGTGCGACGCTGCTATGAATTGCCATAAATCGACGCACGGCAACGAAAAGACAGATTCTGATTGGCGAACGTCGCCGCATAAACAAGATACTCTTTCAAAAGGTACTTGATTTAGCGAATGACAGCGGCTGGTTGCACCGGATGTTAACACCTGGGGCCGCCCAGCCATTCATGAAGACCTGGCACATTGCCGCTGCAACGATAGCTTCTATAAAATAATATCGAACATGCCCTTGGCCCTTTGCCGACGCGAGCCGACGATCACATATAGACACGCGGGTGATGGAAGGGTTTTCTCACACAAGTACAATGTACTTGAGGAGCACGACTATGTTCAAACGCCTTTGTAGCGCAGAGCCTCCTCGCGTCCGTTGTTATCGGGAGGAGTAGCCGAGCGCGGTGGCCACGAAGCGCCTGTTTACATCAACTGACGGTGACTTGAGCTCAAAAATACGCCCTCACAAGCCAATGCCATAGACGCGACGAGTCCACGCACGGTCGCCCCCACTCCATCAAGCAACACAAACACCATTGGCAATTCCCGCATATACGCGTTGGCTCTGGAGCCAAGCACCTCACGGTTTCGTATAATAGACTAGGGTGTAAGGGCTTCACGCCCTTTCGGGCAGTAGTGAGCCAGGGCTGCAAGATACTTCAGGAACTGCCGCCGTCAGTGTTGCTGTCAAGAACACGCAATCACAGAAACGTGGCTGGGTGCGAACGATACTACGGGTGCATCCTCTCACAGCGGTGCGTGGGCACACACAGAACCGGTAACAAGCGTGGCTGACGATGCTTTTGGTATCGGCGCCCATGAAGCCTCCTCCTCCATCTGAACACTGAAGCGGTATGTAGCGTGCCGAAGCTGCGATTTGTAGTGTGAGTCACAGGTGGCGTCGTGGGGTCGAGCGACACGTTACAAGCGTCGGGCCCATTCGCCATGGACGAAGGTCGCCGTTGGACAAACGAGACGATAGAGAGATGACTCAATCAGCACTTGATTGCCAGTGGCTACGCCTTTTCTTCGGCGAGCTTCTTCTGGCGCCGCGTTAGTCGGTCCGTATTCATCGCCTGGCGCTGGTCTTGCTCCGCTAAGAGACGCTTGCGCTCCTTCTCCTTGGCGGCAGCAGCATCTTCCTTTTGCCGTCGGCGCTCTAGCTTCCGTTTAAAACTAAGAACTCGGATGGGTTGCGTACCTTCCTCGGCGGCTTCTTGCGCCAGGCGGGTGTCGCGCTCTTGCTGCTCTTCTTCAAACTTCTCCATCGTGAGCACTTGGATTCGCGCCGAGCGCTTGCGGGGCATTGCTTCGAGAATCGCCTAGTCGCCATCATTCTCCATAGCACCCGTATCGAGATTGCAGAGATGAGTGCGTACGCGCTTGAGCGCCTTCTCTTCTTCGCGCTTCATGTCGGCGGCGTCGTTGTGCATCATCTCGAGCATCGCTTCTACATGGTCGAGGAGCTCGGTCTCGCCAGCGACATGGCGCCCGCGCTTCTTGGCAAGCAAGAGGGCGTCGTGCAGCGCCGTGACAGTGTCCAATCCCTTGGCCCAGAGCTCCCAGGACGCATCGGCGTCGGCCGAGAGACGGTACACGCGGCGCTCTTGGTAAAACTGCGCATAGTAAAAGTACCGGTTCCCGGTCCGGTCCGTGCCAATGGGCTGCACACGCAGATCGTCGTCCTCCATCTCGCGAATGTACTCCCTAATGCGCTCGTGAGGTTGAAAGCACTCACTGCATGGGGG
>NW_008246115.1:102275-117556 GCF_000281045.1 Saprolegnia diclina VS20 | reverse complement strand
AGCAGCTTTGTAAAGACCTCTTCAAGCACGACGCTCGTCTCGGGGTTGAGGAGCGCCGCTTCGTACTCGCGCAGCGTGCCGTAGATCTTCAGGTTGAGTGGTCGCTGGAGAAGCCAGAGGATGTGGCACGCGGCCGGAAGCTGCCACATCGATCGCAACGTTGCGAGCTCGTCAAAGTCGATGTCGGTACCATGCCACTCGGCGCCGTCTTCCAGATAGAACGGGCTGCCCAGGAGCTTCTTGAACTCGGCGATATCGAGACCCTTGCTGAGCGTTGGCTCCTTCTTGGCGCTGGTCTTTGCCTTCTTGGCTGGCTTGACCTCGGCATCGTCCGACGCTGTCTCCTGCTTCTTCGACTTGGTCGTCGCCTTGGCCTTGGAAGGAGCAGCCTTCTTCGACGCCGGCTTTGCCTGTCGCTTCTTCGGCTCATAGTCTTCCACCTGGAAGATTGTCGGCTTCACGCGCTTGCGCTTCTCCCAGACCATCAAGCCCTGCGCATCCCCAGGTTCACCCATTTCCACGATGGCCCGTTCCACAAATGCACAAAACTGCTTGCGGCTAAAGCGGACTTAGCCGAATTTCGAACACGCAGGTCGCCGTAGGATAAAAACACGCCATTTAGTAGCAAACACGCCCCTGAACTGCGCATTATTGCCATAGGAAGGGGCGTGAACGTATCCACATCACGCAGTGGTTCAAGGACGTGTATGTAGTCTTGACGCTGCAAGCCAGAATATACATCATCGCACTGCACACCATTTTGAAATCCGGCTCTGGCAGCGCGCCTGCGACCACTCTCCCAGACCACAAGAACCACCGCTGAGCCATCACTCACGCACAAGCGATATTGGTTGCTACGTACACACAGATGTTGCGTCGGCTAGGCTCCGCAGAAGAGCCTTGGTGACCATCGCTCCCTCATCACTGCATTGCAGACCGCCCAATCGCGCATAGTGGTGTGTGTCTAGTGAGCACTTCAAAATGCCCGATTAAGTACGCTTTTTGAACTCCCGCCATCCGGATTTGAAACCGGACAATCGTATCCGGTCGACTACTGCATTATCCGGTGGCCGGCTGCTGCTTTCGTCGTCCATAACCAATCACTCCCGCATCTCGCCAGCATGTCGACGATCCCCAGCTTCTCCAACTTCAGTACGTGCATGCAGGCATCGCGAGGATCATGCTAGCAGCATGCGCTACCACCTCGCGCCGGCCATGGCCCCTTCGTGGTGCTAACGCGGCTTGGTATAGACGCCTTCGAAGACGCTGCCGACAGCTCCGGCGTCGGCTCGGGCAAGGTCCACGTCCGCGTCCAGCAGCGTAACGGCCGCAAGTGTATCTCGACGGTGCAGGGTTTGGCGGACGACTTGGACATCAAGCGCATCTTGAAGGCCTTCAAGAAGAACTTTAGCTGCAACGGTGCCATTGTCAAGGACGAAGAACTCGGCGAAATCATCCAGCTCTCGGGTGACCAGCGCTCGAACGTCAAGAGCTTCCTTGTGGACCAGGAGATCTGCCTCGAGAGCCAAATCCAGTTGCACGGTTTCTAAGCCGCTTACGCCCGTTTGTCGTGTCTCTTGGGGCCCGGCCACTTTTGAGGCGGCTCGCGGTCACCGCGCGTCAGATTGTAAGACCCCTTTGCTGCCACCTCGGATAATATACTATTTGATTATGTCCCTGCGCCTGTGCAATCAAAACCGCGAGAAAGGCAGACCCGTTGATCGAGCTCAAGAGTCTCGATGCGGCTTGAATACCTCCCTTTGAGACGGCGGTGTCTACCACGCCCAAGTCCGCATGGCCGATTCATCTCCGCCTCATGACGCGGCCGATGGCCTTGGCGTATCTCTGGAACATCGTACGATAGAGCAACCCAAACCAGGAATACAAGGCGACGACTATATCCAAAGGGTCGTGTCTACTAGTAATTACTGCGAGCGGTGCTCAATCTCGAACGTCGTCTTCTCAAAGAGCTCGGCCGTGTCGGGCTGCCAGATGCCCTGGATCGTCGGGCGCTTCGAGAGTACGGGCGCGTTGACCTTGGTCATCTTGCGGCCGCTCGTGTCGCGCAGGCGCTGGATCATCTGCATCACGAACGGGATCTCCTGGTTCTTGACGTCGCAGACCTTCTGCTCCTTGGTGATGTAGTCGCCAATGAGCACGGGGTGGCGGTTGCCCTTGAGCTCCGTCTCAAAGGTCACCTGCGGGTTCTCGGCCACGAAGGCCAAGAAGCGCTGGTCCTTGAGGAGGTCGCGCACGTAGCGGCTGCTGCCGCCGTACTGGCAGTAGCGGATCGTCAGCTTCTCCAGTTGCCACACACCGCGGGTCGCCATCTTCACTCGATCGATTGCAAAGTTCGCTCCGGCCAGTTATTTGGAGCGTCGTATCCGGATACAAATGTCCGGTTACGCACCAAATCCGACGCACCGCGACCTTTTTACCCACAGGTAAAACGCACGTAAAACTCACTCCCGCCAGATCTTATCCGGATCGAAGAAGAGCGACCAAAAGCGGGCATGACGTGGCAGCTTTGGGCGGACTTGGCTGCTTTCAATGTGCTGGACATCATGAACCAGCTTTACGCACAGTAGCGTCTTGGATTAATCATAACCAGAGGTAACTCGAGGTCTGCAATGGTGAACGGACAGCGCTCGGGCCTTCCTGCCAAGTCGTCGCAAGCTGCGTCTGGGCATCTAGATCGTCACAAGGACATTTTTGTCGTCGTTCTGCAGTATCAAAAACCACTTGCTGGTACAAACCAATAAGAATAAGAAAGGACTGCACCCAAGGGATCTACTAAAGGCCAAAAGATGGTTGACGACGCATGGTGTCTATTGCCATCCCAATAGTTGGACGCAGCGAATATGCTTGGCAAACCATGACCACTGCACTTGGTGAAGATAGAACTGCCGCGCTCGTCCGGTGCAGCCTTGCCAACTTGCTTGGTCAAGTTGGACGCGATTTGCCCGTTCAAGGGTGCTGCTGGGGCTTGAACGAGTGGGATGAGCGACCTGTCCTCTCGAATGACAAGAGAAAGCGGGTGGCGGTCAGCGTGCCTTGTTCCCAAGCTCCGTCGGCGTTTGGTCCTCCCAAGGGAGGTCTCAGAAATTGCTCCACACGCAGACAAGGAGCCGCGCGCAGACACTATTGTGTTTGTATCGTGGGTTGTCAGCAAGTTGTATCTCACTAGGCGTTCATTGACGCAACGAGCTCCCGTCGACAAGGACTGTCATCTGTAACGAGGTATACGCTCTAGCTATCGCTACCGTTTATGGCAAAGTCTACATGGCGAACGTTTTGTCGAAGCTCCTCATTGGGCATTATTCGTGCCTTTTCACACTAATGAGACGCCGTGACGAGTTGCCGCGCGGCTCTGGACCGAGGTGCGCGTATCGACGATCTGTCGTCGGGCGAGACGAGGTGCGAGGACGCCGAGTCCTCGGCCCGCGTCCCTCGGCGTCGTGGTCATTCGCTGGGTTTCGCCAGGTTTCCCCCGCATTTCAGCCAATGAGCGCGAACGTTCTAAAAATACGTAGAAGTATTCTAAAAATCGAAGTCTCTATCCCGTCGAAATTACGGGTGTACTCCAAGTTTCGCCGATGCCCAAGATTCTGCTGCCCGCCGAGCCCAAGGGCGCGACGACGACGAGCCCGAGCGACGCTTCGTCGGACGGGACGCTCGAGCACTTCAACGCGACAGCCTTCGTGCCCACGAAGCTCAAGCCCGAGATCCCCAAGTTCCTCCTCCAGCTCTTCGACATTCTCGAGGAGGAAGAGTCGAGCGTGATCAAGTGGGCCGACGACGGCGCGTCGCTGCAGATCCTCGACCCAGGCCGCGCGACGCGCGAGATCCTCCCCAAGTACTTTAGTCACAACAACTTTCAGTCGTTCCAGCGCCAACTCAACTACTTTGGCTTTCGCAAGTGGACCAAGACCAAAACGTACATTTGTACGTTTAGCCACCCGTTCTTCAAGAAGAACGAACCGGACTTGCTGCAGTTTATCAAGCGCAAGTCGGTGCCAAAGCGAACGCGGGCCTCGGCGCCGCTCGAGCTCCTCCCGGCCGTGAAAGAGCCCATCTACTTTAAACGCAAGCTGCCCCACGTCGAGGGCAATTGCATGATCCGCCCGTACGTCACGACCGAGTCGCCAGAGACACAACCCAAGATCTTACCGGCCGACGTCATTGTCTTTGCCAACCAGTCGCTACCCAACTTGAGCACGATCAGGACGCGGCTCATTCTACGACAAGAAGCGTCGCCCAAAGTCGACGAGTCGCCCCACGAGGATAACGAGGACCCTGTGAACCTTCTCCTCGGTATCAAACAAGCCATGGTTGAATCGCGGCCCTCCGAGGAAGTACCGGGCCCAACCAGCACGGCGGAGGTCGAGGCGCCTGTCCAAGCCGAGGAGGACGTGCACGCGCAGCTTGCGACCGCGCGGCGGCAAATTGCTTCGCTGCAGGCGTCGCTGGACGCGCAGATCCTAGAGAACGAGCGCTTACGGGCGACGCAACCGCGGCGAAAACGGCCGCGGGCAGGAGCGTAATAGACACGACAAAAGTTTCCAACCAAAGTTGTAGTTTGGCGACCTCTAATGCTTGCATGCACCGGGGTACCGAGGCACGGGAATGGCGTCGCGGATGTTCTCGAGGCCCGTCGCAAAGAGCACGAGGCGCTCGAAGCCCATGCCCCAACCCGCGTGCGGCACGGAGCCATACCGGCGCAGATCGAGGTACCACTCGAGACCAGTCGGGTCGATGCCAGCATCCGCCATCTTGCGCTGGAGCACCTAGTGTCGCCATCGCCCATCAGCTATGACATCGACCGTAGACAATCACATCGTACATCCAAGCGGTCTTCGCGGACACTGCCACCGACGAGCTCGCCGATCGCGGGCACGAGAAGGTCCATGCCAGCCACCGTCGCGCGGTCCGGCTCCGTGTCGTCGTTGAGCCGCATGTAAAACGCCTTGAGCGCCGCCGGGTAGTCGGTCACAAAGACAGGGCCGCCCACGTGCTTCTCTGCAAGGTACCGTTCGTGCTCGGTCTTGAGATCCATCCCTACGTCCATCATTGTAGCATCCACCTAATCGTATCGACAAGGATGTACCCCACTCGGGCGCCAAATCAAAAGACACGGGCGCCTTCTGGAGCACCTCAATGGCGTCCGTATACGTCAGATGCGGGAACGCGTCTGTCGAGAGCACCGTCTCGAGCTGCCCGAGGAGGTTCTTGTCCGCGTTGCTTTTGGCGACTTGGTCGTGGAAGAAGGCGAGGTCGTCGCCGCACTTGTCCATCGCAAAGCGGAGCGCGTTCTGGACCGCGCCTTGGGCCGTCGCCATGCACTCAGGCAGCCCCGCAAACGCCATTTCTGGCTCGAGCATCCAAAACTCGGCGAGGTGGCGCGTCGTGTTGCTGTTCTCGGCGCGGAACGTCGGGCCAAACGTATAGACGTTGGTGAGCGCGCTCGCATACATCTCGGCGTGAAGCTGCCCCGAGACTGTGAGGTACGCTGGGAGGCCAAAGAACGGATCTAGCGCGCGATGTTTAGTCTCAGAACGTCGTGTTTGCATCGAAACAATACCTTCTTTCTTGGCGCCCGACTCGCGTTCGACACGGAACTGCTCGCCCGCACCTTCGCAGTCGATGGACGTCAGGATCGGCGTCTATCAGGAGGGTCTCGCGTGAGCTGCCAGTCGATACATTGATATATCAGAATCTCGTACGTGCACTTGGACAAAGTCCTGCGACTGGAAGTAGGCGTGGAGTCCTTGGCTACAGAATAGACACGTCGAGGACGACGTCGACGAGAGCAAGAAGAGACCTGAGCGCGTTGCGCACACGCGTGACGGCGCCAAACGTGTTGGTGCGCGGGCGCAAATGGAGGTGCTCGCGCACAAACTCGAGCGTGTGGTACTTCTTGGAGAGCGGGTATGTCGACGCGTCGCTCGTGCCATACACGTGCACATCGGAGGCGTGGATCTCAACCTGGCCCGACTTGGGCGCGGCCGTGACGCGACCCACCGCGCGAATGCTGCTGCCCACCGTCACCTTGGCCAAGTCGTCGCCGCCATCGCACACGACTTGGAGGCTCTGGAAGGACGACCCGTCGTTGAGCGTAATAAAACTCACGTTCTTTTGCCGGCGGACTGACTTGACCCAGCCAGAGACGCTAGCATCGGCGCCCGGGGCCGTCGCCAAAAGGTCCTTCACCGCCGTGCGCGGGATCGACGTCGAGAGCGCGCGGGTCAAGAAGCGTTGCATCCGTCCTGCGTTGATACCACGAATCGCGGATCTTGGGCTCGACCAATCGGTGTCCGAGCGGCTCCAAAAAGGACCAATCCGCGTTGAGATTAAAAACACCCAAATTTTAGGCGACTCCATGGGAGGATCCACATCTTGGAGGATTCCACTGCACGGTGCTGGCTACCACGAGGCGACACCCATTTGCGTGCACACTTTGCGTGCGACTAGATGCCTCGAGACGTCCGCAATCGGCGGACCATGGCCGTCGCCTGTACGACGCAGCGTTGCAAGCAAGGAGTTGCCCGATGACACGTCGAGGCAATCATCGTCCATCCATGTGCAACAGGAAGTCGCAGGAGCATGTCACAGCCCGATTCAAACGACGAATCTGGACGATGGGGAGAAGACGTGCAAGATGCTTCGTCCAGCGCGTGGTTGGCCCATTCGAAGAGTGGCGCGGCTGCGATGACTCATGCGTCTTGTTCAGCCACTCTCTACGTCCCCCTCTGGCGCTGCAGACTGCCATAGAAATTGCTTGTGGGCGCGGGTGGCCGCCACGGTGGGTAAATTCAGTGGGCACACTTCCCAATGTCGTCTCAGTACCAGCTGGTTTCCCGAGATCGTCCGCATTGCTCGGTCCACAACGCCTTCAACCATCGCATTTCTCTTGGATTTTGTATGTGGACACGGGGACTGGACGGCTTTGGCGCAGTGCTCGCTGATCCACTTCCCATCCGGATACCGGCACATAAACAAGGGCCGTGCACGCCACGGCACGGTGGCATCGCCGTGCCGAGCCCCTTCTAGGCATGCTCAGCCTCCTCGCGCGTCCAGCGTTTAGAGGCAGAGATTCTCGCTGTTGTATACAAGCTCAACCGATCGAGGCGGGTGGTGGCGGGATGCGGCGCTGCCGATCAGCCCGCCTTGCTATCGTCTATCACCCCACGCATCTGCCAGAGTGGCACGTCGACCGGCATCCGAGCCAACCAATTGGCCCCGTATCCGGATCTGAGACATTTGTGCAAGATATTCCGACGTCGAATATCATTTCCTTTTTTGTGAGGGCGACCAAGGAAGTATGAGCAAGGTGGCCAAGGAAGCGGACCCTCTCCTCGTCAAGAAGGCCGACACGGACGTCTTTGACGCGCGCAAGGAATTCATCACACTTGCCTCGATGGCCGTGCAAGTGAGTCTGGCCAGCGTCGCCCGTATCGCGCTCGTCTCGATCGACTCGGCGTTCCTCGGGCACCTCGGCACGCAGGCGCTCGCCGCGTCCTCGCTGGCGTCGATTTGGACGGCGGTCCCGCTCTTCACGGTCTGGAGCATTGCGTCTTCGCTCGTCACGGTACGCCGCTCCTTGCGTCGTTCTCTGAATGGCTCATCGTCCGCGCTTGTGATAGCTCTGCGGCCAAGCGTGGGGCGCCAAGAACTCGCAGCTCGTTGGCATCTGGCTTCAATTCGCGGTCATTGTCGTCACGGTGCTCATGGTGCCGGTATTTATTTGGTATTGGTGCCTCGGCTACATCATGCAGTTTGCGACCTCGGACCCCGAGATCATTGAGCTCGGCACGCGCTTTGCCCGCATCCTCGCCTTCTCGATCTGGCCGTCGCTCCTCTACGCGTGCATGCGCCAGTACTTCCAGGCCATGGGCATCGTCTTCCCCATCACGATTGTCGGCTGCGTCTCGATTGTGCTCACGATCGCGGCCAACTACGTTCTTATTTACGGCTACGCGGGCTGGGGCGGTCTCGGCTTTGACGGGTCGCCGCTCGCGACCGTGCTCGCGTCGTGGTTCCAGCCCATCTCGCTGTACCTCTACTGCTTCGTGTACAAGAAATACCATTTGCAGGCGTGGGGCGGCTGGCGCTTCGAAGAGCTCACGCGCGACCGCCTCGTTATCTTTATGCGCATGGCGACGCCACTCGCACTCAACAACCTCCTCGTCAACATGGCGCAGAGCTGCATGTCGCTCATTGCGGCCAAGCTCGGGTCCGAGTCGATCGCTGCGAACGCCGTCATGTCGACGCTCTGGAGCCTCGTGTGGGCGCTCTTCTGGGGCTTTGGCTGCGCGACGCAAGCACGCGTCGCCAACCACTTGGGTGCCGGTCACCCCATCTCGGCGCAGAAGATCTCGCTCATGGGCTTCACGTGCACGCTCCTCACCGGCGTCGTGCTGGCGGCCAGCGTCTTTCTGCTCCGAAACGAAATCTTCCGCTTGTACACGTCCGATAGCGAGCTCCTCGGCATGTGCATCCTCGTGCTCCCGCTTTTCCTCCTCGGCTTCACGCTCGAGTCCCTCGAGATGTCGATCCAAGCGATGCTCAACGGCATGGGCCAGACGCACATTGCGACGTACGTCTCGTTCTTTGCGTCGTGGTTTGTGCAGCTGCCGGTCTGCTACCTCCTTGCAATCGCGCTCGACTGGGGTTTTGTCGGCATTTGGTATGGCACGTGCATCACCGAGATCTTCAAGCTCACGATCTTCGGCATCAAGTACCTCGGCATCGACTGGAACGACATGGCGCTCCAGGCGCTGCAGTCCATGGAGGTCAAGGAAGACGACGACTCGACCGAGGAGCTCAACGCGATGGACTTCAACCTCCCGGTCGGCTACGTGCTCTCGTCGCCGGCGTCGGCCGTGCTCTCGTCGTCCGCGACGCCGCGCCGCCGCCGCGGCTCGACCCACTCGTACCATGATGTGAACGAAGCGTAGTAGATATATTAGATGAACCAACTTGATAAATCCAGCAGTGTGCATACTGTGTTGTCGCGAAAAAGGACACGACTAGAGTGATCCGAGACGTGACGAATCTGCGTCGCACGCGGAGACGCTTGGCTATGTCGCCGTCCATCTAGTTTTCGTGGTGCGGGGTTTGAAGCAGCGCGTCAGTCAGCGCGTTCGTGGACACCAACGCCAGCCGGTGGTGACGATTGCATCAAAATGCACTGCGGACGACGACAGACTCAGATCGTCCATTTTGCCTTCTGAACTTGGCCTGTCCTGGCACTGCAAGTTCTGCCAACTGCCGATCCACGATCCACGAGCAGTCGGCAGATAAAAAGAGCTTATCCCACACAACGTGCTTCCAGCACATCACTTGCTCGTCACGGAGCGACGACGCCACCGCGTGCGTTCCATGCAAAAGTGCCTCCCGACGCTTGCGCCCGAATGCACCCACTACGAGGACTGTACCCAAGGCTCCTCGACGCCAGTGCAGCATCAGTCATGCAAGCGCTCTCTCGAGAACTCACGATTTTCCCAGTCGCAATCGCCGTGTCCACGGATGTCCACTGCTTCAACATATTCGGATGGGACGTGCATGGACACGAAAACGGCGCATTCCTGCAACGGCACGTGCAGTCGGGCTCATCGTCGCACCGCCTCGGGCCTCAAAAACGAGCGAGATGATGTGGCGCGGTGGCGACGAGCTGCGGTGCTAGCAACAGCAGCGGCGAGACGTTTGGCGGAAAGGCGTTTGCGTATTATTCCTGTGATGGAAATTCATCAGACTACAGCAGAGTGTACGAGAAGTACGAGACCAGCGTATTACCGGTAATGGCATCACGACGCTCATTACCATTTTGATGCAATCATGGCAAATGCGACACACCACAGTAGTTCTAGTAGTTCTAGGGTGGCGCGTGCGGACCACTCGAACACTTGGCTGGCGTGGGTACACGGACCAAGTACTGTAGTCAATGCACCCATGTCTGGCCTCGACCGCACTCCAAACCACCCGAGAATGGACGTGGAGCAGCACCGAGATGCGTAGACGAAGCAGCGCCATTCCTTTCTGAACTTACTCCTGCTCGTCCCCCTCGCCGTGTCCTCGAGATGGCCACTGTCGCAACCCCAAACCCTGACGCATGCGCTTCAAATTTAGGCATTTCCCTGCTTCAAGCATCGAATCAGGCCTTTTTTCGTCTAATTCGGGTTCCGCCGAAACGCATGTCGCCAGCCGGTACACCCATAAGGTCAGCCTGTTGCGGCCACGCCACGCCTTACAGCTCCGCCAGTCGCGTTTGTATCTGTGGCTCAGTTTTCATTTTCGCGTCCACGAACCACATCCACATACTAGCATGGCTCACTGCAACGTCTGCGCCACGTCCTTTGCCTACTTTCGCCGAAAGAGCTCGTGCAGCCGGTGCCACGCGAGCGTGTGCCGCCGCTGCTGCGTCAGCGTCACCACCAACGCCGAGCTCAACCCTGTCGCGACCAAGAACGTGCGCATCAAGATGTGCCTCGGGTGCATCTCGACGCACAAGGAGCCGACCAAGCCGTCGCTCGCAGCACGCGTCCCGATCCTCCTCGACCTCGCGATCGAGTCGACGCCCAAGGTGGCACCGACAGTCTACTATGTGGCGCCGATCGTCGAGCCGGAGCCGTCGCCCAAGCCATTTTTCACGATGGACGCGTCTGGCGCCGATACGCCCGAGAAAATGCAGCAGCTCATGGCGCGCCTTCTGTCCGTGCAACACACGACCGAGCACATCATTTCCACGACGATGCAACTCAACTCGCCCGTGGCATGAGCAGCAACATCTCCTGCGTACATATCTATCTCGACTAATACTAACTTATTTCTATTTTTCTGCTTTTCTTTCGCGCCAACTTCAGAAAATTGGACGATGTCGACGTACATGGCCTCTTTGTAAGGCGTGCGTTCAGAAGGAGAAGGTGTGGCCAGCGCTGAGTGGCACCGCGGCATCGAAAGGCAACCTCGTGTTTATGTCAACGCGATCGTCAGGCGCTGGCGCGAGCTCAGTTGCAGCCACCTCAAGTCGCATCCCGAAGATGTGCAGTTCTGGCCACACAAAGGAGGAGGCATCGAAGGCGCTTCCATTCGAAGCGGAACGTCGAGCAGATCCGAGCCCGAGATGCGTGGGAACCAGCGTGGGAACGGCAAGAAAAAAGGGCAGCAAATGTACTAGTACTAATCAGCTCTAAACCTTCTAGACGAGATGGCGCCTCTGGTATCTTAGTACGTGAGGTGGCGCTCGTACGAAGCGAGTTGGTTCTCCGCCTCGGCGATGCTGATTTCGAGCTTGAATACGTTGCGCGCCTACGATCTCCACGTTATCGATCGGATGCAGCAGCTGCAACCGTCTACCTTGAGCTCGTTCATCGTAAACTCCTCGATCAGGCGGCCGCTCTAGCAACAAGTTAGAAGCCGCGTGCGAAGAGAGTCGTACAATGTAGATGGCGAGCTCTTCCGCCGACGAGTGCACGATGGGCAAGATCGAACAGTCGGACTTGGGGAAGCTAGCACCGCGTGTCAGCGTCGTGCGCATGCTGTGGAGATGCGAACCTGAACTTGTGGCCGTCTTCAGTCGTCAACTGCACGTTGGTATCGTCGACCACAATCTACCAAGCAACATGAGCGTACGTACGCTAGCACGATCGCACCGTCAAGACGTCGCTCTCGCGCTTGCGTCGAGCCGCAACTGCAACCCACTGAAGATCAACCTGACGCGGAATTACCTCAGCGTTGCGTCAGCGCCTCTGCTACTGACGACGCTGGGGGCATGTCGCGACGTCACATTGCATTTGGACGAACCTTTAGTGTACTCGAAACTCGAGCACGCCCCGTACCCATACTACAAGTACATGTACGCGCATGATTCAGGGAAGGGCGAAGCTGCTTACAAAAAACGCGTCGAAATATCTAGAATCCTCGGCGGCCTTTTCCAAGTGCATCGGCTGAACTACGTGGCGTCTGGCACGTACATGTCGCCATCGCGCACCTCATCGCCATGGCACCCGATCGGTTTGTAAAAATTCGCAGCAAATGTAATAATTTCTGATTTTGTTGTCCTTTGGATTATATGCCTCGAAGCTTGTACACAACGAGTTTTCGAGTACGTCAGTCTCACTTTGTCGGTTGGGTATTTTGGCGAAGCGCCAAACATTTTGCATCTGACATACTGGGCAAGTCACCCACCGCACCTTGGCCGACTTGTGGTGGAGGCACACGATTCTTGCCTCTCGTCTTGCGTTTGGACCAGCAAAGAGAGCGCACATAGAAACAATAGTGAGTGAAGCATGGTGTACGATCTGCCGCCGTGCCATCGCGCTGTGTTTTAATGATTTGTGGACGTGTGGGAAATTCGGTTCATAGATCAGCGATGACACCGTTCTCTATTGCCAACTATCGCATTGGGTTTGCGTTCCCGCAAGTCCAAACCACTGCTGCATCTTTGCAAGACGACGTAATAGTACAAAATTGTAGAGTCGCCCTCGTGACATTAGCGTTACAGAGAGGCGTGACTTTGACAAGGTATTACACCGTGTTGGAGAAGGCTACAGAGCGCGAGCGATGCTGTAGCTGATAGAGCTAGCGTCGACAGACTGCATCGTAGCGATGCAGAAGCCGCTGCGTTGCGCAAACGTCGCGTGGAGCGCATTTATTACAATTTGTAGTCAGCACTCAAATGTGCTTGCAAAAGCCACTGCGCGCACGATCGTCACCTCATTGAGCACGGAAATGCTCCTCGACCCCGCTCGAGCTTTGCATTTTCTATATCATTATTGCGCGAATTGTCGCTGGCCTCGACCTAACCAGACGAATGCGCCGCACGTCGCACTGCCGCTGTCGATTGCCGGCGTCCTTACATGCTACGTCAAGTCCAATCGATGACGATCGAAAACGAAGCGTCGAGCGACAGCGTGGCGGCGCTACCACCCCAACATCTGCACACACCCAAGGTGCGAGCCTAAGTGATGACTTGGAGACCGTCGCCATTGCGGCTTGAGCTCCAAGGTCAAACATTGATGCCACTGGCGAGCGGAGTGCGAGCAGGCTCTCCGCTATCTTCCTTGTCACTGGATGGTACTGCTTGTATGCACGGTGCCTTGGCGGCGCCCTACAATATGTATCACATGACATTTCTCTCGATCAAGGGCATAGTGCTGTTCCTTGCTCTTGATGAATTGACTGGGGTGGACAATCGCGAGATTGTTAAATTGTACACCAATATGCATTTTTGCCATTTATTTAGTATTACAGGTATTTTGTGTCACAAGAAACGGCGAAAAGCGCGGGCGGAGAAGATGGTGGACGAGCACCATGCGAAGCGGACCTGCCGACATCCCAGCTCGCTTCGCTTACCGAGCGTCGTGCTGCACGCTATTCTGGAAGCGCTTGCGGATGGCAAGGACGTCACGGCCTTGCTCGGTGCGCTGCCGATATTGACGCTGCCACCGGAGCTCGTTGGGCTCCGCGACCTTGGTGCAGTCGTCGACCTCGCCGAGCACTGGCCAATCGTGCATGTCACCAAAATCCCAACTGTGCACGCTTGCCTCGCCGTTGCAGCGCTGCCAGCGTTTCAAGGCGTCTTCATTGCCGCTGGTTTTGCAGCGCTCGCGTGGCTCGACGCGACCTTGCCGCCCAAAATGCCCGTGACGCTCGTCATGGACCTCGCGGTGCCAGGTCTTCTCGGTGCTTTTGCGCATGCATGGGGCAATCGCATTTCCCATGTCATCATCCAGAGCCAGAAAGTGTTATCGGACCCGATCCCGGACATGCTGGCGCGCTGCGTCAACGTCGAATCGGTCACGATTGAGCGCGCCGCGACACCCGACGCCGCGGCCGCGTACTTGGCGGCGATGCCTACGCATCGCTTGCGGACACTGCGAGTGCGTACGAACGCTGTCGGCGCGCTCGATGCGTCGGCCATTGTCGCGTGGCTGGAAGGACCGAGCGCGTCCTGCCTCGTGCTCGACTGCGGCACGGTGCGCGACCCGACATCGCTCGTCCGCGCGATCCAGACCTCGTCCACACTCTCTTCTTTGAGTCTCGTGGATGCCCCGGACGTTCGAGCTGCGTTAGCAACGTCGCCACACGAGTTGCACCACATCACATCACTCTCGCTGAACCAAGATGGCACGCAGCATGCGACCGACATCCTCGGCAAATTGGATTGGCCGTCGCTTCGCACGCTGAGCGTCCGCAACACGCGGCAAATTGTCCTTCCGCTCTACGACGTTACGATCGCTCTCAGCGCGTGCTCGTCGCTCGAATCCGTGTGCCTCTATCACTGGCTTTTGCCTGCCGCCACATTCACTGCTGTCTGCCCGCAGCTCACGACGGCCTCGCTGCGCCGACTGAATTGCAAGACGGAGCTAGTCGCGACCCTTATGCGCTGGCTCTCGACGTCGCGCCAACTCCAGCTTGTCGACGTGAGCGGTACTTTGCTCGGGAAGGAAGGGTTCTTGACGATGGCACGCGCGCTGCCCGCGTGGATGGCGCGTGGCCTCCAGACACTTCAGCTGAGCAGGACGGGGCTCAACGACAAGGATGCAGTTGTATTGGCCGTTGCCCTAGCGTCGGGCAAGAACCGGCGACCGCTGACGATCGACTTGTCGGCCAACAACATGACAATGGCGTCGGCCCCCGGGTTGCTCACAGCGCTGGGGGCTTGCCGCAATGTGACACTACGTTTTGGCAGTAATTTCGCGCTGCGTGCTATTTGGCCGGATCAGTGTCTCGGCGACGATGAGACCATCCAAGATCTTATCCGAACGCACCAGCTCCAGTACGTTGAATCGGAACATACGTTCTCGTCGCCGTCCCGCGTATCGTCGCCATGGCAACTCGTCTAAGGCTTTTACATTTTGAGATATTACGTAGTATGAATGTGTGAGTCGTCCCTAATCTGCGCGTCCAACGTGAAACGTTTTTGTGCGAGCATGGTTTCATCTGGCTAAAGTCGTTGGGACGAGGTCGTCCTCGTCCTCGCGACCTACTCGGCGACGTTGGGTTGCTGAGGCTGGAAGCGCTGCCTTGATTGGAAAAAATGCAGAAGCTGTTGCGTTCCTACTACTATTGTAGTCGACCAGGAGGCTCTTTGTTTCGACTGACCTCTCTTGACTAGACCACAGTGCGTTGAGGCCTTGTGTGCCAAGCTAGCTAGTAGCATGGCTGGTAGCGATCGTGGTGGTGGAATGCATCGAAATGACGCGAATTGGCACAACGAGTACAAAAAACGATTTGATTTGAGTATGCCTTCTTTCTTGAAACAGTGAATGAAGCCAAAA
>NW_008246115.1:76620-100480 GCF_000281045.1 Saprolegnia diclina VS20 | reverse complement strand
GTCGTACATTTCAGGTCCATTTTCACGGTGCAATTTGCGTTCCTTGGGATGGCCAACTCGGCACCGTTCAAGCGTCGAATCAAACGACACGATTCTAGCATGGCGCGTACACATCCGCATACCACCAGCTGTATCCGCATACGCTATCGTACATTTGCGGTAAATGTCCACGAATATTTCAGACCGATTGAAATTCTGTTTTTAAAGCGCGGAAACAGAGCTGACCCGCCGTACAACTTTGTACCAGTACTGATGATGAGCGTGGGTATTAACTCTGTCAAACAACAGGATTTGGTACGATCCGGATAGTAAGCTCCCGATATCGTTGTAACTCCCATTGTTCCAATATATCCACGAAGCCGGGCCGTACGCGCATCCACGAAGGTGAAGCGAGCTCCTCCAACAAACCCCATTGCGCAGGACCTGCCCAGCGTGGTTCTGCACGCAATACTCAAGGCGACACCTAAAATGGACGACATTCTTGACTTCCTCAAAGCGCTACCAGAATCGACGCTACCCCCCCGAGCTCGTAGCGATCCGAGACCTCAGCGCCAAACTTCACCTCGCTGAAGGCTGGCCGGACATTCATATCGCAAGAGTTTCGATCCAAGATGTCCACCTCGGCATTGCTGCGCAACCGGCGTTCAGAGGTGTGTACATTGATACCGGTTTTACGCCCCTCGCGTGGCTCGACGCAGCGCCACCGACCACGATGCCTATTATGCTGGTCATCGACCCCAGAGTCTCGGGCTCTCTACAGTAAGTGCATTCGCGTATGCTTGGGGCGACCGCATGGCCCATGTGATTGTCAGGGGCCGCACGGTGGACCACGAGCAAACATACCACACCCAACGTGTTTCCCGTTATCTTCGTTGCTACAAAGACTTCGCATACATTGTACGTAGAGACTAGCCATCTCTTTCTTCTTCATTCGCTCGCCGGGCCGCGCAGGCGGCGGCGCGGGGGCTCGTCTTGCTCTTTTGTAGTCGCCCTACGATGCTTGTGGCCGCGGGTGAGGCACTGGGCGACAAGGTCGGTAGTATGCAAATCATGGTTCGTTGATGCCGGTCCCTTCTGCCCGCCTCCGGCTAGTGGAAGCTCGACCATTGATTGGCTCTTGCGTCCGATCATGCTTCCAAGCAACCAATCAAATCGATTTATTCCGGCCAATCAAAAGCCCTGCACGCTTGAGAATCGTAAGCGGGCCTATCGTGCTCGCCTCTTCACATCTATATTCGTCGCAACCTTCGATATATCGACGTTTCAGATTCAGATACAAACGATTGCTCGTTATTGTCTCCTGTCTGCGCCCGTCACAGATCTCGGTCGCCATCAACCTTGAGTCCAAATCCCGCGGCCACGTCATAACCTTATGCAATGTACTAATCAAATATATTTGTTCTTAGAGGTACTTGACATCGTTGACATCGTCAGCACAAAGCCTTTCACATCGTCGACCACAAGATGACCAAGCGCGTTTACCAGCGCGCGCCGGCGCCGAGCCTGCCATGCGTCATTCTGCATGGCATCCTCGATATGGTGGACAACGGGCGCGATGTTGCCGCGCTCCTGAGCGCGCTGCCGGGCTTGACGCTGCCGCCCGAGCTCGTCGCGCTCCGCGACCTCGGCGCCGTCGTCAACCTCGCCGACCACTGGCCGGTCGTGCAGGTCGCGAAGATCCCGATCCAGCACGCACGCCTTGGCATCGCTGCGTTGCCTGTGTTTACCGGTATCAAATTGGGCTCTGGCGATGCCGCGCTGGCATGGCTCGACGTGGCATTGCCGACCACGATGCCCGTGACGCTCTCTGTGAGCGGCAAAGACTTTGGAACGTCTTATCGCCTTTGCGTACGCCTGGGGCGACCGCGTCCGTGACGTCACTGTCAACAGCGTCAAGGTCCGACCAGCCCAAGACATCCTCGCGCGCTGCGTGAACGTCCAGTCTGTTTCGATAGTGAGCGAAATTTCGCCGGCCGCGACTGCCGCGTACGTCGCAGCGATCTCCGCCACGCATTTGCAATCGCTTGATATCAATGCGTGGGCCCAGCCCATGGTCGACGCCTGTGCCATTGTCGCATGGCTGCAAGGACCAAATGCGGCGTCCTTGACACTTGGGTGCGACTCGGTGCGGGATCCGATGGCACTTGCCAGCGCGATTCAAAACTGCTCGACGCTCTCGTCCTTGCGCCTCGTTGAAGCAGTGGACGTCCAGGCCGCTTTGGTGGCGTCAGCCGGCAACTTGCACCATGTCACGGCGCTCTCTCTTCGCCAATTCGGAGTCGGCGACCAGTTGGCGCGGGATCTGCTCATGAAGCTGGATCACTCAAAGGTGCGCTCATTCGCGCTCGACCTTGCGCCGGTCGATGATGACGACGAGACGCCCGTGGCCGACGTCTTGACAGCGCTCGCCGAGTGTTCGTTGCTGGAAGCGCTGTGTCTTGACAAGCTGCGTCTGTCGACGGTCCCGACCAGCGGCAACTGCGCGCAGTTGTCGACTGTCGCCGTGCGGGCTGCGACGTTCGAGACGCCCGACGACGTCATCACGTTGATCCAGTGGCTCTCGACTTCGCAAAGGTTGACGTCTCTCGACTTGAGCGAAACATCGCTGGGGCAAGCTGGCGTCGCGGCGCTGACAGAGGCGCTGCCGGCGTGGATCGCGAGAGGTCTAGCGTCCTTGACGCTTCGGGCGACAGGCCTCAGCGATAAGGACGCTGCCAAACTCGCTGCCGCCATCGTATCGAGCCACAAGCGACAACATCTAGCGATCGACTTGACAGACAACGAGCTCACGCCGTACAGTGTGCAGCTGCTTACGACGACGCTCGGGACTACCCCCAACGTCACGCTGAGCTTGTGAGCCGTCACGCCATGGCTTGTGCGGTTCTTGGCGATCGCGTGTGCGTTGCACTCATTATGACATACCAATATATTGCACTTGGTACATCTTTGTTCGCTGTTTATCGATTGGACATAAATAGTGTTGCACTAACTACGAATCTTTTGAATCGAGTTCCCGGTGTGCGGTCTGGTGTGTCAATGTCTCGTCACCTGCGCCAGCGCACGTACTTACCGTGCTGAAGTGTTGAGCACATAGGTGCTCTCTTCGCGGCTCCCTTCCGTTGTTTGGACGTAACGTTGCACACTTACTTGAGAAACGATGACACTTACTTGAGAAACGATGACACTTACTTGAGAAACGATGACACTTACTTGAGAAACGATGATTTTGCCACTGGCAACTTGCCCAGCTCGGCAATTTCAGTCCGGATATCATCTTTCTACCCGGATTCTATCCGGAGAGTGGCAGAGTGCAAAAGCCACACCATGACGACCATCGTGCCGCGCGCAACCTCGCCGAGCTTGCCGAGCGTCGTGCTGCACGCCATTCTCGAGGCCACTGCGCACGGAACGGACGTCGTCGCCTTGCTCAACGCGCTACCTGTAGCAACGCTGTCGCCCGAACTCGCCGCACTCCGCGACCTCGGCGCCGTCGTCGACCTCGCCAAGCACTTGAGTTACACGGTGCTCGGCAGAGAAGGCGTCGTGGCACTGGCGCGGGCGTTGCCTGCGTGGATGGCGCGCGGCCTCAAGACACTTCAGCTGAGTGGGACGGGGCTCAATGACAAGGATGCACTCGTCCTTGCTGTCGCTCTCGTGCCGAACCGCAATCAACGGCCGCTCACGATCGACTTGACCGCCAACGGCAGGCTGACGATCGCATCGGCGCCCGTGCTATTGACGACGCTAAGTGCGTGCTATGACGTCACATTGCTTTTGAACTAATCGTTTGCGTTGCCGGCTGGCGACCAACGCAATCGGGACGAAGGCGCTCTGCAACAGCTCGTAAGCGAACACAATCTCCAGTACCTTGCGCCGGGCACGTTCATGTCGCCGACGCGCACGACGTCATCGTGGCAGTTGATTTAACGGAACAAAAGGTAGGTATGATTAACATATATATTAGCGCTCGTTCAGTGTCCCCCGCATCAGAATCTACATCTCGTTAGCCTACGGTCGTATATTGTCTTGACGTCTGCGTGCCGTTCGCCAACGTTTTGTGCGTCTGAGGTCCACGGTCGACACGCCCAATGACGCAGTCAAGCTCATGCGTGGGGTCGTGGCCTCGCAATGCTTAAAGGCAACAAACGTTGCGACGTCGCGAGCTAATCAATGAGCTCAGCAAAGATAATTTTGGCGCCTCGACTGGAGGGCATTTCATGGTCTCTAGACGCTGGTGACGTATAAGACTGAACAGCGACTCAAGCAAGTTGCATGCCTCAAGATCACGGCGCATACGGGAGCTACCCACCAGCCATTCCTTCTAACCCATCCTGGGCCTGCGCGAAGGCACGTAGCTATGACTGATGCATTGAGGTCACCGCAGTGTTTCACTAACACGACTCCATTGGACGTGTGAAATGGCGCACTGTTGTCGTGTCACGCAACATGCCTGACCACGCGCCACGTCATCACTGTAGAATTCGATATATAGAATATAAAGGGTAGTTGGCCTTTCTGTTTTGGACAAAGCACGTCCGCGTCCGCGCCACCTCACTGAGCCTGCCAGGCGTCGTACTGCGTGGCCTTCTTAAGACGCTGGACGTTGCGCGCAATATACTCGCCTTGCTCAACGCGCTGCCGGGCTTGACGCTGCCGCCCGAGCTCGTCGCGCTTCGCGACCTCAATAGCAAGGCGAGCGTGCTGGATCAGCATCTTGGCTACGTGCACGACCGGCCAATGCTCGGCGAGGTCGGTGGGATGGACCCGTCGGATCCCTGCAACCCATGGCACTTTTGCCTACGTCTCGGGCGACCGCGTCACGAATGTCCTTGTCAAACGAAGCGATACTTGAGCCGAACGCGATCCGTGACGTCCTTGCGCGCGTCAACGTCCAAACTGACGCGACGGCTACGTACTTGGCGGCGATCCCGACCACGCATTTGCATACGCTCAAGGTCCATGCTCTCGACCAATACGGAGTCGACTTTGGGTCAACGCGATAACTCGCATATCAATCTATCAACACTTCAACGCCCTATAAGAACTTTGTGCGGTCGGGTGGTCTTAACATTGTCCCGGCTTGGGTCGGCAAGGGTCCAAATTTGGAATCGTAAGTCTGGCCTGCCAATGTCCGCGTTATTTTCGTTGTTCCGCGACTTCGCAATCGTAGAGACGAGCAATCTCCTTCTTCTTCACTCGCTCGCCAGGCCGTGGCTGCTTGTCGTCGCGCTGTGCCGAATGCGCTACGCAGCCTACGCTCGAGCATGACAACCTGTCCTTGAGGTACCGTCGTACGTGGACGATACCTTGGTCCCGTCCGCTTCCTCAGTCGTCGCACGCTGCGTGGACGGCTGCACACTCGCACCCTCGTGGCGGTGGGCGAGGAGTGTTGCGATTACATCTTCGGCTGTCGGGCGCTCGGTTGGGTCCTGCTCTAAGCACTCATTGGCAAGCGCCTTGAGCCACGGCGCGCACGTGGCGCTGAATTTCGGCCGAAGACTGCCAGTGCGCACTCGTTCCGGAATGAGTCGTTGCTCGCTGACGTCGGCGTATGGCGCCTCGCGCGTGTCGAGCTCGGCAAGGACGACGCCAAACGAGTAAATGTCCGCGGGTGGACCGTACCCAGGTCCGTTGCCGCCAAGGCCGATGCGCACGACCTCGGGTGCCATCCACAAGTGGCTGCCTGTGTTGGACGTCATCAAGCCGGCGCCCAACGTCTTCGCCGACCCGAGGTCAGCGAGGCGAATGTAGTGCGTCGACGATAAAAAGATGTTGAGGCTCTTGATGTCCCGATGCATCTTGCCGAGGCCGTGCAAATCCGCCAGCGCGTAGGCGAGCACGAGAGCAACATCGATGGCCGAGACGTGGGAAGGAGCATCGATGGTCGAGACGCCAAGCGGGATGTTGTCGCCGGGACGAGTCATCTGGAGTGCATCCAAGAGGTCGCCACCGTCCATAAAGTCCATGACCAAAATTGGACTGAACAACAACGCCGTGCCGTCGTCCGACGTAAACAGTGGGTCGCGGGAACCATTGTCGAGGACCGCAAGCAGCGGCAGAACGTACGGCGATGTGCACCTACATATGGAAAATATCAATGTATCAAGAAAATCCGAGTGGATGATCAAAGTACGTTTGCATTTCGTCGATTTCGTGGCGCATCGCTGTCGCGAGACGGGGGTTTGGGTTACGAGGACCTTTGAGCACGACGGCCGTGCCTTTGTATATAGCCTTGTAGACGCTGACGCCATTGTCTTGCCGAGCGACGAGCCCGCCCAGCTGAAATTCGCTGGGAGATGCCTACATGGTGCATTCACAAAAAAGCTTGTGAGCGCAAGGGATCCAGAGCTACGAGTACCTGTGCAGGGCCTGGGTACACGCGTTCGTACAGAGCTTGCGCAATGTTGCGATGCCCGTACTTGACCGCGGTAGCCAAGACGGTTTGTTTGTTCTGTCATTGCAAATAGCATAAATATACGTAGTGCCATGCGGATGAAGTACCGGCAGTTGGATCGAAACATCGGCGCCAGCATCGAGAAGACGGTCGACAAGCGCATCGTGACCATCTTTCACCGCTCGCCCAAGAGCCGTGTAGCCCTCCTAGCACATAGCAATATGTATAGCCTTTTGCGTGGACGACGCAGCGTTACGGAATCGATTTGGTTGATGTCGAAGCCCGGTGCTCTCAAAATGGCTTGCGGCAAGGTCAAGTCGTCGCAGTCGGGGAGGGTCGCAGCATTGTGCAGCACCGAGGGCCCATCCTACAGTGTATACGGCTTCAGACAGAGCCAACGACATGCCGTTTTAGTCATACCGACGTATCTGCACCGACGCCAAGGGGCAGCGCTGCAGCGTCTGCAAACACGGCGGTCTTGCCATCGCCTCCCGAAGCTGGCGCCACCGGTGGTGCCCGCATCTTCATCATTTCCTCGAGCATAGTGTTCATGCTCCCACCAGACGACGGCGGCGTGGGTGCGGGCGGTGTAGGTGCCGGTGGCTCGTTGACCGTTGCAGCTCGCTTCTTCATCATGGCTTCTAGCATGGCGTTGCGCGATGTCGGCGCTTCTTCAACGATCGGAGATGGCGCCCCAACAGTCCGTGGGGCCCGCTTCATCGTCATCGCTTCCCGCATTGCATCCTTCAGCGTCAGCTTCTTGGACGCGTCACCGCCTTTGGACGCATTGCGCGTCATCATCATCTTCTCGAGCGTTGCGTTGCGGGGCGGCGCGCTGCTGCCGGCTGTAGCTTGCCGACACTTCATCATCTCTTCAAGCGTCGGGTTCTTGGCCGGCGGCAGACTCTTCTTGCCTACTAGTACCTCGGAGGATCTTCGCATCTGCTGCACAGAATCGTTGCGTGACGCCGCTTTGCGTGGGTCGGGTATTGGCGGCGCGTCGTCGTCGTCCATGACATGGCCGCGGAGGCGCTCATCCTCTTCCTGCTTGGCCTCGAGCTCGAGCAAGATCTCGATCGCCGACGTGGCGGGCTCCCTTGGGAGGCCGAGGCGGCGGCGCTCCTCCCACCGCTCCGCGAGTTTGAGCGAGTCCACCGTGCGGCTCGGGTTGCCCATGCCCACGCCGCCGCTGAGCAACGGGTTGGCCTTGCCATTGCTGCGCTTGAGGTCGGCGAGGAACGCCATGCTGCAGCTGCTTGTACGCGTCCTTGTGGGCTCGGACAACCCAATTCTTTGACAATCCGGATACATGCCACCTCGCCGGATACGACGAGGTGAACCAATCGGACGCCATCATATCGGGCTAAAAATACATTTTGAAAGGCGGGAACATCTAAGAACTGACCACATTTGCTCGCAGTCCGAGGATGGCGAAGCGCATCTGCCTGCCCACGACAACAAGCTCGGTGAGCCTGCCATGCGTCGTGCTCCATACCATCCTTCGTATGGTAGACAATGGAGCTGACGTGACCGCGTACCTTGCAGCGCTCCCACCGTCAACGCTGCCACCCGAGCTTGTGGCCCTTCGTGACCTCGGCGCCGTCGTCGACCTCGCCAAGCACTGGCCAACCGTGCGTGTCGTCGACGTGCCCTTCGAGTATGCTCGCCTCGCCATCGATGCGCTGCCAGCATTTGTCAGTCTCACAGTGGACGCTGGCTTTCGTGCGCTTGCGTGGCTGGGTGCCACGCTGCCACCGACGATGCGCGTGTCGCTGGCCGTGGACCTGTCTGTCCCGGGGAACCACACCGCCTTTTCGCACGTGTGGGGCGACAATGTCATCGAACTGACAATTCCAGGCAATCTGCTTGGTCATGACGCGATCCCCGATATCCTTGGGCGCTGCGTCAATGTGGAAGACGTGGCAATCGAGAGCTCACAGACGACGCCGGAAGACATTGCTGTGTGCTTGTCTGCTCTGTCGACCAAGCACTTGGATATACTCACGGTGGACGCTGGGCGCTGTCGTATGGTCGACACCACTGCCATCGTCGCGTGGCTGCAAGGACCGAACGCCTCGTGCTTCTCGCTTTCGTGCGACAGCGTCCGCGACCCGACGGCGCTCGCCAGCGCGATTGAATCGAGCTCGACGTTGTCGGCCTTAGACCTCAAAGACGTACTCGACGTCCAGGAAGCCTTGGCGGCATCGCCAAAGAGCTTGCACCACATCACGGTACTCATGGTGCGCGTCCCGCGTCTCCGAAGTGACGTGGCGCTTGGTTTGCTCCGAAAACTAGTTCCAACACGGGTGCACACGGTCTCTGTGGACCGGAACTTCCAGTGGAACGAAGGCGATGAAGATCAAGAGGTGCCTGACACGGCGATTCTCAACGATCTGGCAGCGTACTCGTCCCTTAAGAGTCTGTTCCTCAACTAAATGCACGTTTCCCCACTCACAGCAACCGGTGTCTGGCGGCAGTTGTCCTCGGTGATCGTCCACAACGCTACGTTTGATAGGCCTCGTGACGGGGCCAAGTTGATCCAGTGGCTCTCGACCTCGCGCTGCTTGACAACCGTCGGCTTTGGTACTGTCCGGCTCGGGGCAGCTGGATTCGTGAAGCTGGCAAAGGAGCTTCCTGCGTGGATGGCGCGTGGTCTCGAGGAGCTCGTGCTTGAAAATACCGAGTTAACGGACGCGGTCATTTTTGTGCTTGCCGCTGCCCTCGCTTCGGGCCGCAACACTCTCTTGCTGACGCTCCAATTGCACAACAACTGCCTCACGACGGCGTCCGTGGCGCTTCTTCTGAGAACGCTCGGCGCGTGCCAGAACGTCACTCTCAAGTTGGACCTGAACGAGCTACCTTCGTCCATCGAAGACCTCGTCGAGCGGCACCAGCTTGTGCAGTCGTCGCCCGGCATCTTCGAGTCGCCGCGCGCCGCGTCACAGTAACTTGCAATGGAACCATAAACCAACAACGACGACAGTCAATGCACTATAGCTGAAATCTTGGTTGAGTCGTGGGAACAAAATTGTCATTCGCAACGATCACTATAGAAAAATATATAGTGATCGTTGCGAATGACAATATTGTCAGTCGGTTGTCGAGTGCGAAAAGAGAAAATATTCGTTTGAGCTCGAGGATACTCAACCTGTGGCAATTTCTTCCAGCGGCGCTCGTGTCCTAGGTACCGGTAGCACTTGTCAACGAGTATCGGTCGAGAGTATATGTCGTATCCACGCGCTCCCGGTCGAGCTCAATGAGGTATACTACGCATACATGGCAGTACACACGAGTAAGACGATGGAGCGCAGTAACTATCATAAACAACTTGCCGATCTGAAGGACAAGAAATCGCACTATAGTTGCGTCCTGCCAGCACAACGCAGTGTTGTCACCTATGCTACATCAATATATATATAGACATATGAACGTGTTCCACGTTATCTTCGTTATTGCACAAAGAAAGACGTCGCATACGTAGCTGCTCCGACTAGTTGAAAATCACTCCGTGCACGGCCTCGGGTGTGTTGCTCCTCGGGTCGAGCGAACTTGCCCACATTTGATTCTGCACCACGTTGTAGCCGTTGAGGCCTGCCCACGTAAACGGGACAGCGTGAAAAGCAATGTACGACACGAGCGACGCCAAGGTCGCACCGACGGTTGCGAGGCGTGCTAGCGAAATTTCCATCCAAAGAAACGTCATGCGCGCGTCGTGGTTGTCGACCGCATCAATGATGGTTTCAAACCGCGCAATGCGATCGTCAAACCCGGCGTCCGTCCCGCTCAAGACAGCGTCGCGGCGGGCAAATTCGAGCTCGAGCAGGTGCGTTCGCAGCATGGTGCCGTGCTTGCGCTGAATGTCGAGGGCGGCCGCCAACGGCACAAGCATGGCCAAGGTCGAGAGCGACCCGACAAGACCCATCAAGAGCAAAAAGTACGTTGGCAGCGGCGCGCTGCCCGTGACGCAGTAGATAAGGACACCCGTCGACGTCCACGCAAATTGGAGCATCGCACATTGGATAAAGACAGTCGAGAACTCGACGGTAAATGCAGTGGCGGCCCGCACGCCGTTGCGCAGCGTGAACCACGCTTCGAGGTTGCCGCCGTCGATGAGGGCAATGGCCGCGCGGCCATATTCCATCAGTCAAAGCCAATGGTTGTGATCGAGTCAAAGTGCAGCCAGAGCGACCAAATCTTGAGCGAACTTCGAATGAGGAGCAGCGTCATGTATAGAATTTGGAATACGTACTTGGCCGCGAGGAGCGACTGCACGACGCCTGGTACGACCAAGTACTTGAGGACGTACCCAAGAAATCCCTTGAGCGAAACATGGTCGTACTGAATGTTCCAACTCAAACCCGCGTTGGTCAACTGGCTGCAACTGGTTGCGAGTCGCGCGAGAAAGCTGAGTGTGCCTTGGTCCTTGGCAAGAACGAGTGTTGCATTGCGCCTATGCTCGCGTTGGAGCTGCAGGTTCCACGCCGAGATGATCTCAAACTCAACGTCCATTTCTCTCTCTAATGTAAAGCCAAAGGAAAGCTCGGGGCGGCCCATGTCGGGCAGCGGCGAAATGAAAAAGTTGATGTCGGCGTCAACCGCCGTCTCCGAGACATTCTGGCAATACCCCATGGACCACGAGACGCGGTATATTGTGTCCGCCGGTGAGATGACGAGACCGTCGACACCGGGCACCATCGATGGCACCAGTGTCGCGCCCGATGGCCACGCGAGCAAGAACGGCGCGTTGTAACTCAGTGTGGCGACGATAGCAAGCAGAATGCAGTACCGCGGAATGGCGAGGCCGCTCGCGACATGGCGCTTGATCGAGGGGGCGACAAAGGCCGCGGCCACGTGCGACGACGGGATCGGCGTGCCGTCGATCGCCACAAACTGCAAGCTCGTCACGTCAATCTCATCTTTGGCGGCCGCAAACTGCACGAGGAGCGCATCCGAATCGACATCGTTCAATCGACTTTGCACGTCAAAGATGGCACTCAGCGGCTTGAGAAAGGCGCGCCAGCGCGCCATATGTTTTGTCGGCGGGTCCACGAGGTACACGACAAAAAACACCACCGAGTAAAACTCAGTGATGCCCCAAAACCAAACTTGCGCAACAAACGGACTCGTAAGAATCAGCGCCACAAAGACGCCCGCGAGGTAGAGGCCAAAGACAAACATGGGCCATTTTCGCAGCGTCCGCCAAATGTTCAAAGGTCGAGCCAGCGGCCACGACAAGGCCGACGACGACACTTGGCACTTGTCGGCCAACACCAGTAGCAGAATGGCCAAAGGTGCCAAGGCGAGGATACCAGCGATCCACGGGCCATCGGTCGTCCACCGGTGCACAACGTCAGCGTACGCTTCGAGCTTGTCGCGACTGGACTCGCCAAGCGACGAGTGTGTGCTGGCCGCCACCCGCGTCGTGACGGTGATGTCGTCACGGCGCGTCAGCTTGGACGAGGCATAGCAAGCGGCACACAGCGTCGCGACATCTTTGCCGCGCTTGGAGAGAACGTATACGGTGCCGGCAATACTCGATGGCTCCCACGTCAATCGGCAGGTGCCACTGCACACCGAAACCCCGGCGCTCGTACCATCTTGTGGTGTCCTAGCCGTCGGAATTGGCGGCTCTGCAGAGTGAATTGGAGGCTCGATCAAACGCGGGATGGCGTCGGTGTGATGGTTCACCTCTGTCAGTGTCGGACCTTCTTCATGGATGCATTGGGAACGCGACTCCGTGGCCACCTCGGCGGTGTCGGGCAATGTCGCCTCTACGCCTTCGTTGTCGCCAGCGGCGTCGACGTCGGACGATGGCATCGCGGGTTGCGGCGTCGAGTCGGATGGGATCGAAATGATCGGCAAACGTCAAGGCGCCAAGCGTTCGCTTGCGCTTGTCCGACCCGTCGCCATCTGTTGTTCGACTATTCCACGTGGCAGCCTGTGGGGCCAGCATGACGAACTTTTGTTCGAATTTGACCTTTCGACTTGAAACCCCCGACACCTCGTGTCCGCGCCACCGAAACATGGAATATCCCATTGGTATCCAGTCGATCCCGGAAGCTTGGCAATCGGCGCCGTGGTACATTTTCGTCGTTTGCACAAGTCGACAATTCGCAGGGAGCCCAAGACTCCCTTCATGAAGCCCGCCGTTGAACCGTCGTCGGCCGAGGACGACCAAATCGTCGTCGCGATCGATCGCACCGACAACATTGATCGCGGGATACTCGCGCCGCACGAACCAGTCGCGCCGGATGGAACACGTACGGTCTACTGCCAAGGTGAGAGCTGCCGCGTGCAATGGCGCCAAGTAGCCCTTGACGCGACCAGTGCCATGTGTGTCAAAGGCAAGCTCTACTGTGCAAGCTGCTTTGCGGCGCTTGACGGCAACCCAGTGGCGTCGCCTGTGCGCCGTTTCTCAACGATCAAGTCGTTCAAGCACTCGGACCGCGACGCCAAGCTCGACAAGTACGAAGCCATCATGAAGGACTCGGCCGAGTACCTCTTCTACCTCTGCGTTCTCGTGGTGGTTTGGCCGCTGCCATGGATCTACTACCATCGATGGCTCAAGCGTCGCCCGCTGCCCGAGGCCACGTACGCACCGCGGTGGCACGATCGGCTGCATTGGGTCATGGCGGCGGTCTCGCACCCGCAGTGCTTCTTTGGCTGCGTGTACATTTGGTTTGTGTATGTTGCGATCGTACTCAACTGCAAGTACGCGGCCCAAGCGTGGTTTTGGGCCCTTCTGGAAGTCTACACGGTCTACTTTCTATTGCTCAATATCATTTATGCATCGTCACCGATCCGCAAGTCGATGGCGGTCCCCGACCAACGACTCTCTGAGGCCCGACGACGCTCGTCCTTGCGTCAACCGCTGGCGCCTGTTTTTGCGCTCATGCGTCGAAGCTGGTGGGAGCAGCTGTTTTGGGCCATCGTGCTGACCATGGTGCCCATCTGTGGCGTCGGGTACGCCGAGCATCTCTACGCGTCGCTACCCAACACGTTTCTCATCGCCAACGTCAGTGGGGATGTCAATAGCTTGGTTTTTGTCGACAAGGACGGCCAGCCGTTCGCAGACGACCCGGCCCCGACCGTCTTTGCCACGCGTGTGGCCAAGCGATGCCAAGTGTACCTCGTGCATGTTGCGCTGTGGGTCGCAATCAACGTCGTCGTGATCTTCAACGGCGCGCTCTTGCATTCGTGGGTCACGCATGTGGCCCCGTCGACGTCGTTCCTGATCCCACTGGACTCGGTGCTGCAAATTCCAGCCAACGTCAACTACACCGTAAACGGCAATCTCTCGGATATTTGCGACGTCAACGACGACGGTTCGATCCGCGCGGTGTGGAATTTGGCTGTGGCGCCGACGCCAAGTCATATGAACGGACTTCCGACCATTGTGATCGGGTTTGCCGATCCATTTACTGAGGACGAGGTCACCTTTACAGCGCTCTCGGTGGGCACGCTGGACGTGGTGACACTTGGCCCCAACTCTGTGTCGTTTCAGCCGCCCGACATGACTGAGAAGCTCACGCTGCGCGCGCGCTTCTTTAACCTCTCAACATGCGACGACGTCGGTGGCTTGCGACTCTTGTACACATCGACGTACGCGCGGCCGTCGATCCGCGATCAATTCGGAGGCTCCCAACGCAACGGGCTGCCGTTCTGTCTTCTCATCAAGTATTGCGTCCAGATGTACGTTGTGGCTGGCATTGTCGGGTATTCGTCGCTCCAGATCTGGTCGCTCTGGCTCCAGTTCGACTCGCTTACACGGCCACCCGACGACGACGACAACGCAGCTCGTCCGACCAAGAAAACAAAGTCGCAAAAGAAACTCCATGTGGATCTGACGCTGCACCAGAATCTGAATGTCTGGTACAAATTGCGCTGCCGTGTGCTCAAGGTCGTTGCTGTCTACACGCAGTTTGTGTCGGCGCTCATGTCGATTGCGCTCGTTCAACTTGCGGTTGCGGTCGGCGGTCTTGTCATTTACTGCATCAGCGGTGACGCGCCATTGCCCGGCTACTATTTGCTGATTTTGACGCTGCTGGGGTCGCTCTCGACACTAGTATTTATGTTGCCATTGGCCAATGCGCTCGACATTCAAGCCAATCACGAGGCGATGCTCCATGATGTACTGCTCAAGCTCCATCTCGACGCGGAGACGCGCTCCAAGAAGGATCGACTGAGCTTGATGGCGTGTGTGACGCGCCTCATCGAGAAGGTCGGACAGAACGACGACCGGATTAGTTGGGGCGTCGAGCTCTCGATGGCGCGGCTGATCGGACTTGCATTCTCTATTGGCTCGGGCTTATCGGTCGTCTTTTCGCAGTCGGTGCACTACTCGTTCTCTGCGCAAGCAAACTGGTATGACGCGTTTGGCTCGTAATACGAGTACTAGTACGCGTAGTCGGGTGTCGAACCATGTTTACTGGGTGAGAGCAGTGGTTTATCGTCGAACCGATCAAAGGAAATTGTCACCATCGTATTAATGTATTATATTAATGTCGTTGAAACTCTTGTTACTGTTACACTTTCCTTTGGTCTACAAGCGCACCTGCAATGCACAAAAAACATCAGGCACCATCACTCGACAAACGTCGATGAGTGTTTTAAAGTGGAAATATCAACAATACAGTGTTAATTTCGTCACGGCACCAATCCAAATGTCTTTAAGAGGGGAATTGAGTCGTACAGTCCATCTCTGGGCTCGTTCCATGGGTGGTCGAGCTTGCGTGTGAAGACAAACGAGACGGCCGACCCGATCGAGACGGTCAATCCAATGAGCCGCGCCGTCGAGAGCTGCAAGCCCCAAATGCAAATCCTATCGTCGGTCGTGCGGATCTTGGTCGCAAGCCGCGCCAAGCACTCGATGCATCGATGGCGGCTGGCGACAGCAGCCAAGTCTTTTGTCTCGAGCTGCAATTGCAATCGAATTCTCTGCAATAGCGACTCGTGGTTGGCTTGGACGTCGAGGGCTTTGGCCAGCGGCAGCAAAAAGATCAGTGTTGACAAGGACCCAAACACCGTGAGGATCAGTAGAAAGTAGCCCGGCAACGGCGCGACGCCGCGGAGGCAAAAAATGAAGAGGCCACTGACTGCACTCGCAAGCTGGAACAGCGCCATGGCGAGGAGCGCTTGGATAAACTGCGTGTAAATGCGAACGACCTGGAACACGCGAGAGCGCAGCCGGTACCACATTTCAAGGTTTCGATGCTGCGTCAAATCCACTCGGCCCGCAATCTGGTCAAACTGGATCCAGAGTCGCCAGATCTGGAGCGACGCGCGCCCCGTGATGGCCGAGACAACGTACATCCGAAAGCAGTGCTTGATAAGGAGAAGCGTCGGGAAGAGCGCCAATCTATCTGGCAACGAGCGAAGGTACTGCGTGAGCGACCCGCCATTGTAGATCGACGTGGCGTAGGGTTTCAGCTGTTGGATGTCCGTGCAGTTGCCAGCGTCGGTGACGGCGGCCATAAACATGTAGTTGCGCTGATCTGCAACGGGCTTGAGCGTCACCGTGTCCGTGAACGAGGGCGCCCACGGGTTGAGGACGCTGCCCGAGACATCGTCCATTAGAATAAACTCCCAGGGCCGACGTTTCGAGAGAAAGTGCAGATACAGCGTCGGAAGACCATTGGCCGCACTCGGTTTTGGGCTCAAGTTGAGGTTCCACATCACAAGGTACCGTTCGTATGGCGCATAGAACTCTTGGGTTTCGCAGACGTCGGTCATTGTCGCAGTGACGGTATAGTCGACATTCGATGCCATGCCCATGAACGGATTTACTGGAATCGGAAACGGCTGGGACGGCCACACGTTTGTGACCCACGAGAGCAGCAGCCACGCGTTGATGGCGACAACAAATTGCAGCGCGACAAAGAGACAAGCTCGGTACTTGCGCAGTCGCGTGTTGCCTTCGAGGCGAGCTGCAAACACGGCCGGCACGGGGTTGTCGACCAGCGGGCGCCCGTCGGCGTCGACAAAGACGAGCGCGTTAATGTCAAAGTTGGTGTCGACGTTGGCCAATAAAAACGTGTTGGGCAAGGACGCAACGGCGCGCTCGACGTAGGCGATACTGCACACGGGGGCGAATGTCAGTACGATGGCTTGGAGAACCTGAAAGAGGACGCGCTTTGTGGAGGCTACGGCCGCGCTGACCGAAGGTAGCACGACGCGCGTCGCAAGTGTCGACGCCGGCGCATCGGCAACGACGGTGTGCGTGTCATTGGACGACTTGCCAATGGGTGACGCGACGTAGATGATGTTGAGAAGCAAAAAATACACCGTGTAGGCTTCGAGAAGGACCCAAAACCATGCTTGGGCCGCGTACTTGCAGCTATAGATAATACAAAGCACGAGGAGCCACACGTAGGCGCAGCAGCAAACACACTGCAGATGCGAAACCGCGGCCAAAATCCAGTGTAGCTGGTCGTGCCAGCTTGGGGCGATAGACATTGGAGGCCGAGACATACGGCGCAGCCAAAGACAATAGTAGGTCCACACCAGCGGCCAAAACAAGACAATGAGAGCGAGTAGCCAGAGATATTCTTGCGTATCGTTGATGACGTCAATGTACTTTGTCAGAGTCGCTTGTCGGCTCGTCAAGTCGAAGAGACTAGTGCGTAGTAGTGACGGTTGGACTCGAAGCGGCTCGGGTTTGCCCTTGAGATTCAAAAAACACCGCGAGCAATAGCGCTTGGACGACCAACGCCGGCGCTTGGCACTCGCGATGGTCAGTGGAGCCTGGTGCCACGTCGCACGGCACATGTCGCCGTCGCAGTACGCCGTCTCGAGCTCGACGTCGCAACCGGATGCGGCGGCGGGCACACTGACAGTCGCGGCGTCAAGTGCCAGTTCGATATCACACGGATGGACCTCAGGCTTCATGTGCGAGACGGAACTCTATGGTGGAGCTTGGTCAATGGCCATGTGTCAAGCCATTCATTTCGCCGGGTGAGATCGTCGATGGTTCGAAGATTGCAAAACTGCTCGTTTGGGCTCTGCAATCGACTCGCAGCGGAAATAGCGTCACTCGAATGAAAATGCGGAGAAAATCAAGTACCGGTAGGCTTCGAGAAGAACGCTGATGACGCACTGTAGTCGTGAGTTTGAAAGGAATATTACAAGTTGTAGCCAGCCGCTGCTGTTGTTGTTGCCGTCATTGCTATAAGGTCTAAGCTTAAGGAAATCATAATAACGCCTTCCCGGACGTCGCTCACATGATCATCCATTGGGTGGTTGTATGTCTTCGTCACCGAGAGATAGTGAGTGTCCAGCACAGCGACAACAGCAATACGAGCGGAGAGCTAGAGACGTTGCCGTTGTCGACGGTTAAAGAGTGGGATTCTCCGCTCAAATGCTCAAATGCTCCATGTCGCCCGTTCTTCGCGATTTTCGTGCGCGAAACGAAATCTCACCCAGCAAAATGCAAACTCCACTCTTCACAGCACGATGGCACCGCCTGGAGAGACTGACGCGCCAAGCTGCATCGTCGGAATTCCCCAAGTCGAAAATGTCATGACGCCCCCTCGCGGTGATAAGGACACGGCAAAGCTCCAGGCGTACGCGTCTGTCATGTCAACGTGGGTCTCGGATGGTCCGTGGGTCGTCATGATCCTCGTCTTGGCGCCAATTGCGGTGCCGATGCTTGCGCTCGCTTCTCGTCTCATCTCGGTGCCGCTACGACCTATTCAAGTGTGGCAGTCGCTGCCAAAGGTCCGTCTCGTGCTTTGCAGCCTCTTTCTGATGGCCGAGCTCACGCTGCTCGTGCTCACGTGTCCGTTCACGGCGCAGATCTGGTTTTGGAGTCTCCTCGAGTTCTCGACGGTCGTCAACTTTGCAGTCTACTTGCTCGACCCGCGCGCATTGCACGTCACCTCAGCTTTGGACGCGCTGTGCCTACCGTTGCGCCCGTTTGTCGCGGCCCCTTGCGTGATCATTGGCTTGCTTCGCGACGTGCCGAGTGCCCATGTTGTGGCATTTGCCGCCGCGTCCCTCGGTATCTCTATCGAAACGCTCGTGTTTGCGGCATCTGACGGATCACACGTGTCGGCGGCGCGCGCATTTGATGCCGACCAAGCGCAGGCGGCGGCGACGCGGCGCCTCGCGTGGCCTCGGATGGCCATCGCTCTCTTCATCGCTATCACAGGCGTATACAACCAGATGTTTCTGCACTCGTGGCCAGCTGGTGTCTGGAATGCAAAACAGGTGTTTGCGCCGGGCATCAACGGGCTGCTCGCGACGCATCGGAATTCCGTGTACAGCATTACGACCGACATGTCGAAGAAGCGCTGCGACAACACAACGCGTTCCGGTAAATTGATCTTTGCGGTCAGCGTGGCCATCAAACCGGAACCCAGCATCGAAGAGGGCCTCCCGCTCGTCGTGTTCGAGTGCCTCGCAAAGCGGAACCACTCGTTCGTGCCATTTCTCCTCGCCCCTTCGTCATCAGACGAGAGCTTTGAGACTGCGTTTGCATACAACGCGTCGATCGCGCTCGTCGACCGTCAAAAATCGCTTCTCTTTTCGGTGTCGATCCAAGGAGAAAATTGCAGCGACGTCATCAACTATGATTTCAACGCGACCCAAACGTACGCCGCCGTGCCGCCCGCAGCCTACATTCAGTATCTGCAAATCACGTCGTCGGTCCCGACGCTCGGTGTCCTTCAGCTTGCCCTCGCTTGCAAGTACCTCGTGCAACACACGATGCTCTCGGTGCTCGTGCTTTTTTGTGCACTCCAGAACTGGCGACTCTGGCTGTGCTTTGACGGTATCTTGGCCCACGGTTTGTATATTGCCGACCGCAAGACCGCGGCTCTGATCGACTTGGCTTTTGGCGACAACCTCAAGGTTTGGTTTCAGCTCCGTCAGAGCGTCCAGACTGCTTGTGTTCACTGCACGTCCTTCACGACCATTTTTCTCAAAGGCGCTTTGGTGCAATGCAGCGCGACGATGCTTGCGATTCTCTTCTACTGCATCACGGGCAGCGCGCCGCTGCCAACGTACTTTTTGCTCTTGATGGGTCTCATTGGGTCGCTCTCGACCTTGGCCATGCTCTGGCCGCTCGCTGCCGCCCTCGACATTCAACGCAAACACGGCCAAACACTCAGCACGCAGCTTTTGGAACTCCATTTTCGGTGCTTGGACAAGACAATTATACCGGATCACGCCGACGCGTGCATTGCGCTCTTCGAGTCGATCATGGAGAATGTCGAGCGCTACGAGCACCGCATGACGTTTTTTGGCTTTGCGATCACTATGCCGCGCCTCGCGACGATGGGAGCCGCCTTGCCGTCGCTCGTGTCGTTCATCGCATTCCACGTCGTGCCGTCGACGTGGGCGAGTTTCAACGCGTTCAGCGTCATGGAGAACGCTACTTACGCTGCAGCAATCAATCCAGCCAACAACACGTACTCGGGGTAAATCTAGTACGAATACGATTGCTAGTCTCTACGTATGCGACATCTTTGTGTAATTATGAAGATAACGCGAAACACGTTCATATATATATATAATACGCATTTTTCTTTAATGTATGTGGCACCTTGTCCTATTTCGTTTGAAAGTGCGTGGAAGTAGGGCGCGCTAAGAAGGGGCTCTTCGTGCATCATTCTGCTGTCTACGTTTCTCCGTCAGGGAGTTTGTGAGGCGGAGATAAAAAGCAAATGGAAAGATCAAAGTTCTCTGGAACCCCAGGCTGGAACCCCTGAAATTTGCATTCTCCGTCGCTCGTGAGTGCGCCTCTTTCAAGGCCACGAATCATTTTGGTTGGCGCTAACACCAGCCATTACACTCGTTGCACAATCTCACTTACATGGTGCGCTCCGCTCTGACGATCGTGCTGGCGGTGGCAACAACTGTGGCGGCGGCGCCTTGTTCCGGGGCTGAAAATAACGCGGCGGAGGGTCTCTTTGCGGCCAACGTCTCGGCGGCATGTGCTACCAGCCTCAATCTGACATCAGCGACGTTCAATCATGTCATCTACGACTTGCGGCCCTCGAGTATGTGCCATCCGTCGTGCAAAGACGAATTTGGAGAGTTTGCGACGCGCCTCCCCACGTGTGACGACGTACTGAACTTGGTTGGTTTATGCGCCAACTTGTCCAATCCAACCATGAACGGCGCCACGTGCACAACGGCAGACTTTGTATTCTTTGACGAACTGGTTCATACGCCGATGTGGGCCAACTGCTCGAGCGTTCCCAAAGCCACGCTGCTCTCTATTGTACCAGAAGACTACGACAGTGCCATGAAGTTGTGCGCATCCGACAACTGCACTTCGTTCGTCAACTCGTTGTCACATCTTTGGCCCAAGTGCGCCCACGATGAGGAGAATGGTGAGCTGATCCCCAGCTTCAACGAGATTTTTAGCTGCACACCGTCCCCCCGCGACGAGCCGTGCGCCATGGTGGACATTTTCAAAATGAAAAAACTGACCGAGACGACGCCTATCTGGACCAACTGCTCCAAGTACCTCGGCCTTGCAGTAGACGCGACGTTCGCCACGATCGGACCGGACCGCCTTGAAGACGCAGCTGTTCCGTCCGGCTATTGCGTGTCGCCGTGCCCAGCGTACATCTTGTACGTGCTGAAGCACGTGATGCCGCCGTGCACATTCCAACACCCCGTTGTGAACCCCACGCCGTTGTACAGTCTCTGTCCGTCCACGCGACCACCTTCAAGCGCGATGGGTCGCGCGCTCGGTAGCAGCACGCTCACTGTTATGATGGCAGCACTTCTTGTCTAGTAAAACGCAAAAACTAGTGCATATGCATAAAGAATACTGGCCGCAAAGTGAATAGCATCGTAGGAGCACTTTTCCCCGGTACCGTTTCGGTGAGGGGCAACCTTGTTATATCCCAAGCTCGTAGACTCGAGCAGTGACAATTTGCCTCTAAAACACTCCCTTGAAAGCATTATAAAGATAATGTCTTGTGACGACACCCTTTTAGTATTCCCTTGACATAGACCATCGACGTGTCAGCCCGAGTTGGGTGAAACGTAAGATTCCAAGTCGTGGAATCGTACCCTACGAACAGCTCCTCAACCCATGGTGGTGCTCTGGTACACGGCCTTGCTCATCGATGTGGCTGCTGCAGCCAAGGCGGTAGACAAGATTTTCGTGCAAATGGGCGCCATTATCAAATAGTTATATACACTGTAATTGTTTTTGTTACATTACGTGTCATGCAGGGGATCCGACCAGCTGTGGCCTACCTTGCGCGAAAAGACCACTGATAAGCCCGACCCGATCGAGAATGCGAGCCCAAATAGCCGTGCAGTTGAGAGCTCGACGCCCCAAAAACAAATCCGGTCGTCGTTGTACCCGACCTTTTCGATGAGCCGCGTCAAGCACGAAACAAGAGCTAGTCGGTCTTCGGTCTCTCGCTTGTCGCGCTCCGAGTGCAGTCGCAAGAGCAAGGCGTGGAGCATCGACTCGTGATTGGCTTGAATGTCGAGCGCTTTGGCCAATGGCAACAAAAAGGCGAGCATCGAGAGCGACCCCAGCAGCGTCAAAATCAGCAGATAGTAGCCAGGTAGTGGTGCGACACCGCTGACGCAGTAGATGACGAGACCCGTGACCGCAACCGCAAGTTGAACGAGCGCAATCGACATGAGCGCCGACACAAACTGCGTGTAGACAGCAACGACCTTAAGCACACGGCAGCGCAATTTGTACCAGACATTCAGATTCTGGTGCAGCGTCAGATCCACATGGTGTTTCTTTTGCGACTTTGTTTTCTTGGTCGGGCGAGCTGCGTTGTCGTCGTCGTCGGGTGGCCGTGTAAGCGAGTCGAATTGGAGCCAGAGCGCCAAAATCTGTAGCGACGAGTACCCGACAATGCCGGCGACCACATACATTTGAAAGCAGTATTTCACCAGAAAAAACATTGGCAGCGGTGCCAGCCCGTGCGGTGCGTCCGCCAAACGGTCCCGAAGTGACAGTTCCGTGTACGACGTTGTTGCATTCACTCGCAGCGCGGCCATGTCACTGCAGGTCGAGACGTTGCGGAATGACGCACGCAGCGTCACGTCGTGCTGGTTGATGGCTGGACGTACCGACATGGAATACAAGTCTTGCGCCACGAGCCGAAGCGTCCCGACGGCAAGGTCCGTGAAATAGACGGGCTCTTGGGTCGGAGATACGAACGCCAGTAAGAGCGTCGGAAGCCCGTTCGTGACACTTGGCGTTGGTTTGATGACCAAGTTCCACACAGCGAGGAACGCTCCGTCGTCGGTTGGGTGACAGATATCAGTCATCGTACCAGATACGGTGTAGTGGACGTTGGAGGGCAGCTGGATCAACGCGTCCAGCGGGATGAAGAAGCGCTGCGACGGCCACGCGTGCGTGACCCACGACAGCATGAGCCAAACGTTCAAGGCAACGGCGAGGTGAATGACCACAAAGAGCCCCACTTGGTAGGCTCGCAAAAGCCAGTGGCCGTTGACCCGAGCAGCAAACACGCCGGGTGCAGGGTTTTCCGGCAGCGGCTGACCGTCGGCATCTGTAAAGATGAGCGCGTCGACATCGTTCCCGGCCTTGGCAACCAAATACGTATTGGGCAAGGAGGCAAAGAGGTGCTCGACGTAGCCGACGCCGCAGATGGGCACGATCGTGAGCACGACAGCTTGCAGCAGGCGAACAAGAAGAGCATTTTCGCGATGCATCAACGCGCCCGATGCAAATGACTTGTGGTTGATCGTCGCTTTGAGCGGATCCGCATTTGGTGAAGGACGCATGTTGGGCTCGTGGGCGGAGGGAATTATGGGCGAAGCCACGTAAATGATGTTGAGAAGTAGAAAATAGATGGTGTAGACTTCGAGAAGTGCCCAGAACCACGCTTGAGCTCCGTAGTAGCAGCTTTGAACGATAGCCACATAGATGAACCAGATGTACGCGCAGCAGCAAGCGCACTGGAGGTGCGAGACGGCAGCCATGACCCAATGCAATCGATCGCGTGCGCCTGGCGCGTACGATGGCGCTGGCAACGGTAGCTTACGAAGCTTGATGGCAAAGTAACCCCACGTGAGCGGCCAAAAGATGACAATGACGCTGAGAAAGCCGACGTGGTCGCGCGAGTCCTTGATGATATTCGCATACTTGTGCAACTTGACGTCGCGGTTCGGGTACATGAACGAAGACACGGCGGACGCTCGGCGGACCGGGGAGGGCTCTGGCTTGCCCGGAAGCTTGCTGAAGCAGCTGGCGCAGTAGGACTTGGACGAGCCCTTGACGTGCAAAGCTTTTGTCGGGTCCAGAGCGACTGGGTGCCACTGCGTTTTGCAGCTCTCGCCTTGGCAGTACACCTTGTGCGTCACGTCCAGTGCCGCCGTCACAGGCGCTGGAGACGCCGATGGCGGTGAAATGTCCTCGGTGCGGTCGACGGCAACAACGCCATCTGCCTCCGCCGACGGCGTCACATGCGAGCTCATGTCCAGTCGTGCGAGCCGATTCGCGACTTGTCG
>NW_008246115.1:72929-73678 GCF_000281045.1 Saprolegnia diclina VS20 | reverse complement strand
TGCCTCACGTGCCCGGAGAAGCAGTGCATCCCGGCCGCCGCGACTGTCAACCTTGCGATCGTCAAGGCGGCCAACAACAACACGGTGCCTGGCGCGCTCTCCATCACAAGCGCCAAGTTTGCCAAGCTCGTGGCGACCGACAACGTTGGCGTCATCAAGACTCTGTACGCGCGCGTTGAGGCGAGCCTGCCGCCTCATGCAGTTGACTAGGAACATTGTGCGCGGCTTCTCGGGAGAGACCGTATATGCCATCATCAACCTCGTCAAGGGCGCGTTCGCCGGCATGAAGGCCCTCGACGCACTGTACGTTGAGATGGTCGATGTCGTTGTCGCTCATATTGGTGCTAGGAACGGCAACTGCGTCAAGTCGACCCACACGGACGAGTACTTGGAGATCACGCGTGTCGAGTTGGGCGCGCTGCCGCCATCGCTCACGAGCCTGTACGCTACAATTTCTCGTTGCCAGCGTCGCTCATTGCTCTACTAGGGTTTTGGACGGCTGCTTTACGACTGAGATTGCGTTACCCGAGGCGACCAACCTCACCGAGCTGTACGCACATCGTCATCTCTTGACATCGTCTCACCTGACGGCGTAGGACCGTCCACTACCACGAGATGGCGGCGCTGCCGACGACGGGCATCAGCGCGCTCTACAGTGCGCAGTTCACCAACAGCGCCAAGCTCACCAAGTTTCCCAACCAGTTCTTATCCGTGCCTGGCCTCACGCTCTTGTATGGCGTCCACACCTC
>NW_008246115.1:69231-70761 GCF_000281045.1 Saprolegnia diclina VS20 | reverse complement strand
CGCTAGCAGCACGCTACGATATATGTAGCACCTTCATTAGAGAGATTTCGGAGCCCATCTGTACCGGTACCCGTAGAAAAAAACCTGTCAGAATTAAAGCGTCTACGGATACCCGTTGAAACTCGATGCTGGAATCCTTGGATTTAGCGATTTGCACGGGCGCCCAATCCGTACCAGCAGAGCCATTTTGTGATTACGTAAGCGCATGGGTCATGTGGCCTGCGATTGCGCAAACACAGGACCATGGTTTTGTGTGGAGGAGGGCGCGCCAGTTTGACAAGCCATGCCACCCAAGGAGGCGCCAAAGCGCCGCAACTGGACTGCCGACGAGGACCTCATGCTGCTTCGACAGCTGAACCTCGAGCGCCCGTTTCTTACGGAACAGTCTCTGGGCCCGGCCTTGCCGCGGTGGGAAGCGGTTGTCAAGATCCTCAACGAGTGCGAAGACTTCGACCGCGACGTCGACGTCAAGAGGCTCCAGGGCCGTTTCCAACTTCTCCAAGAGAAGCACCGTAAGGCTAATGCTGAATCTATGACTTTGTCTGGTGTCGATGAGGACGAGTCGGAGACGACGAAGCTGCTCGACGAGATTGTGGAGCTCGTCGACGGAAGCATGCGGGCGGCACGTCTCGACCTTGGTGCCATCGGGAAAGGCAAAGACATTGATCGTTGGGGCGCCGTGGCGGTGCACCACATCAGCATAGAGCTGTAAGCGATCACGGTCGACGTAGTCGGCGAAGTAGATCGTATGCTCCCATTGAGCGTAGAGAAAATCGATGGTGTAGTTGTAGATGCGCGCCAATTGGCCACGAGAGCGCCCAAACGTTTGCATCATATCGTAGTAGGTTATCGGGTACTTCATTCGCTTTAACATGATGCACATCGCCTCTACACCATACACTTTGTCTCCTTCCTCGGTTTTAACCACGTGGGGCAGGCCGAGGACATCGGCGAGGCGTACAATGCTCTGCACATCAAAGCGAAATGAAAGTATAGCATCTGCATTGCGCATCTCGTGAAGAGCAAAGCGAACGTCAGGTACTAGAGGACGCTCGACGATCCAAGTAGCCATGATGGCGAGGACCCTCGACCGCGCGAACCGCTTCTTGCGGTTCTTCCTCCACCAAAGCAGTAGGAGGACGAGACGCTCCTGCTGCATCCTTTCTAACAGACGAGTGGTTTGGAAATGACGCCGAGCATCCGGATATGCAACTCATATCCGTCGCGTGCTGCGGGTAAGGGAAAAACCGGGCTCCGAAATCGACGAATGCGACCTCCCTACAATTACCCCCACCCGCAAAAAAATCAGAAATATACGGGTACTGGTACTGGTACAGGCGATTTCCGAAATCTCTCTATTATGGCCAGATCATGGAGCTCATCATCCTCCAGGTCAAATTGGTAACGTTGTCTGATTCGCCCAAAGGGTCATTAAATGCACCAATCACAACCCTGTGATATTTACGGTGCAAACGACGAAATACCGGAGTTTTGATAACGACGCGCCAAAGCAAACGATAACGTTTGGAC
>NW_008246115.1:40120-51309 GCF_000281045.1 Saprolegnia diclina VS20 | reverse complement strand
CCAGATCTCGTCACGGAGCTTACGCCTGAAGACGAGGGCTTCCTGGAACGAGGCAAACGCAGCGGCGCTTACTACCCATATCCGAACTTTGGCTGGACAGCGCCACTCGAGGATCTCAACTGCCTCTCACCCGACAATGACATGGCACTCAAGCAGCGCTTTGACGAAGCGTATTGCGCCAAGCGCGGTCACGTCTACTGTGACAGCTTCCCGATGCGCGCCGTCCTCCGGTTCGGGCTCATCAATGCGACGTACAGCACAAGCAGCCGGATTGCGAGCGCCTCGCTTCACGCAACCTTCTTTGACGTCCCGATGACCAACTCGTCAACGCTGACCGATTTTTGCGGCCACGTGACGTCAATTGTGTTGGCGGCCGAGCCAACTTTGAGCGCGCTCTGCGAAGGCTGCCAACGGACGCGCGAGACGTCTGCGCTTGGCGACTGGATCGACGACAACTGCGTACGCAATACGTGGGTCGATGGTCTCTCGACGTTTTGCATCTTTTACCGCAGTCAAAAGATCTACCCGGAGCTGAGCCCCGCGTGCCGGTACGCTATGATGAAGCCGAGATTCGACACGACGTTCGCGGACGTATGCTACCACACGACCTTTCCCGCCAAGGTCCAACGTGATGCGAATGCGCTGGCGGCCACGGCGGTGGCGCTGGGCGTGGTGAGCTTCGTCCTTGCCTCGGTGCTCTGTTTCCTCCAATGTTCTCGGGACTCGGTCGACGAAGAAGACGATTTGATGTATGGAGCCTTGTGCGACGCAGAACGTGCGGCAACGGATAGCGTTAGTGGAGATGTTGTGCCATGAACAATAAGAACATGATATAATGTCGTGGGTCCAGTAGTCCACACTATATGTCATAGTACGAGCAGGGGTAGTACCATGTTCCCATGAGGACGAGTTCGAGCAAGACAGGAAACTCGCACGACGGTATAGTTGCTGTTAGCACGTAGTAATGTAGCTCTGTTGATCGGGTCTTCCCTCGACGCACTCAAACACTGCCGGCTTCCTTGCAATCAAGTATGGGTTCTGTGAAGTGCAAAGTCGACAGGTTGCGCCAGAGAGGGCCAAGCCGACCCGAGTTCAGCATGTCGCCCTCACACCTCAGAAGCGTGGCTGAGTGATTGCATCCAGCATCATGTTGGTGCCTGCAGAGGGGCTCTTGCTTTGTCCATGGTACTTTAGCCAGTCGAAATCCAACTAAAAACGCGTTTTTGTCACCGCGAGTCACACATTGCCACGTCACGCCAGCGTGCACTCCCACTCTCTTGCCACCAATCGCGGCGCCGTGGTGTAGCACAACACAACGGCAACAAGAACGCCTCTGCAGCTTACCGCCAAGGACCACAGGAATTGCAATGCCCAAACACCACTCGCTTGTTTCTGTCCCATCAAACATCGTCGCCAACACTTTGACCAAGTTCAACATGATTGTCGCCCGCCCAAAAGCAGCCAAAGTTGCGATCTTTTGCGTACATTCATTGTACACTGCATACCATTTCAATACAAACATCAAATATAAAGTCGTCCACTTGGCGTACATTCGTCGCCGTACGTACGACACGCGTGGTTTACCGTGCCTCCTGGCGGGCCCATCTGCTTCCTACTGACTTGCGTTTTGTATGGGTGTTGCATCCCAGCTGGGCGCGGAATTTCCCTTGGTGTTTGTATGGGGTGACCGTTTTATCTCGTTTTTTGTATGTCACCCGACGGGGAACCTTCTCTGGGCCAATGTATGGCGGTCGAGTGACGGCGAGTCCACTTGGGGTTTGTATGGTCGACAGGCGTTTCAAAGCACCTTGATGTTTGTATGCCGATTGCCAAGCATACAAAACGCAAGAGGCCGACATATGCGCAATCATTGCGATCTTAGCGCACCGAGTTCGAATTTTGGGCCAGTTGGCAATTTGCAGCATGAAGATCATCGACAAGATCCGTGCCAAGCTCGAGAAGGACGAGACGTTCTACTCGTTCGAGTACTTCCCGCCCAAGACGCAGGCCGGCGTGACGAACCTCTACTCGCGCATCGACTGCATGGCGCAGATGGACCCGCTCTTCTGCGATATGACGTGGGGCGCCGGCGGCTCCACGGACAAGCTCACGCTCGAGATCAGCGCCAACGTGCAAAAGTTCTCGGGCCTCGAGATGCTCATGCACCTCACGTGCACCAACATGAGCCGCGGCAGCATCAAGAACGCGCTCGACGCAGCGAAAGACGCCGGGATCCAAAACATCCTCGCGCTGCGTGGCGACCCGCCGCGCGGCAAGACGACGTTTGAAGAGTGTGACGGCGGCTTCTCGTATGCGCTCGACCTCGTCAAGTACATTCGCCAAGAGTTTGGCGACTACTTTTGCATCGCGGTCGCCGGGTACCCGGAGGGCCACCCGGACTCGACCGACCTCGAGCAGGACCTGCGCTACCTCAAGGAAAAGGTCGACGCGGGCGCCGACTTTATCGTCTCGCAGCTCTTTTACGACGCCAAGATCTTTCTCGGTTTCGTCGAGCGGTGTCGGGCGATTGGCATCACGTGTCCGATTCTGCCGGGCATCATGCCCATCCAGAGCTACCTCGGGTTCACGCGCATGAGCGCCATGTGCTGCAAGACGATCCCGGCCGCGATCCACGAAGCACTCGCGCCCATCAAGGACAACGACGAGGCGGTCAAGGACTATGGCGTCACGCTCGGCATCCAAATGTGCAAGGAGCTCCTCGAAGCCGGCGTCGCCGGCCTCCACATGTACACGCTCAACCTCGAGCGCTCGACGCGACTGATCCTGGAGGGCCTCGATCTGATCTCGTCGGCGCGCCGCGAGCTGCCGTGGCGGCCGTCGACCATGATCAAGCGCGTGTCCGAGTCGGTGCGCCCGATTTTCTGGGCCAACCGTCCGAAGAGCTACCTCGACCGCACGTCGAGCTGGGACGAGTTCCCCAACGGCCGCTGGGGCGCGTCCGAGTCGCCGGCGTTTGGCGACCTCAGCGAGTCGCACTACATGCACGCGACGCATTCGGTCGCGGACCGCAAGGCCATGTGGGGGGACGCGCTGACGTCGCTCGACGACATTTACGAGACGTTTACGCGCTACTGCATGGGCGCGCTCAAGAGTCTGCCGTGGTGCGACACGCCGCTGCACCTCGAGACCAAGTCGATCCAAGAGCTGCTCGCGGGCCTCAACCGCGCCGGCTTCCTCACCATCAACTCGCAGCCGCGCGTGAACGCGGCGCCGTCGGACGACCCGATGTTTGGCTGGGGCGGGCCGGGCGGCCGCGTCTACCAAAAGGCGTACGTCGAGTGCTTTGTGTCGCCGGCCAACCTCAAGCACATCATCGAGAAGGTCTCGAAGCTCAAGTGGGTCCAGTACCACGCGGTCGACGTGCACGGCAACTCGTACTCGAACGTCGGCAAGGGCACGACCGCCGTCACGTGGGGCTCATTCCCGAACAAGGAGATTTTGCAGCCGACGATCGTCGACACGGACTCGTTCATGGCCTGGAAGGACGAGGCGTTTAGCCTCTGGCTCTCGATGTGGGCGTCGCTCTACGCCCCCGACTCGACCTCGTACGGTCTCCTCAAGGAGGTCCACGACACGTTCTTCCTCGTCTCGATCGTCGACAACAACTTTGTCAACGGCAACATCTGGGACGTCTTTGAGCAAACGACGACCGACGCGGCAACGACGCCTTAAGTGGCCTCGCACCCCGCTCGCTCGCAGCTCTTTCCTCTAAGTATATACATGCATGTATCGTGTGTCCACGGCCCGCTTGTGCCCGTGGACGGCTCCATCATCCTTCGTGTGCGTGTTCGAGTAAAGCTCCCATCGCCAACGGTGGCGAGCAGCAAGGTCATCGCACTGGCCATCCAATATGCAGCGTCATGAGTACGGTGTAGTGTGTTGCGGCTACGTGGCGATCGTGGACTCTGCATGCGTCCATGGGCATGGTGGTCGGTGCGTAGGTGGCTGGACCAGCCGCGACCATCCCGCCATCTGTCCTTGGCCTCTTAGAGAGACCGCATGTAGCGCGCGGCCACATGAGCGCCACTGCTCGCGGACTGGTCTCGTTGGCGGCGACGTCGCCGGCAGTTCCAAGGCGGTAGAGCCGTGGAAAGCGAAAATGGCGTGTATTATAAAAGGCAGGCACGCGAAAATAAAATAAATTTCGTTCTGTTGATCACTCTTTTTCTATGTGACATTGGATGTTTCCATAAAAACCGCGTCGACATGGGCGACCCGAATAAAATTCCACTCGTTGGGACCACAAGCGTGAGGACGACCGAGATGCGATCGAATGCATGGTCCTTGGTAATGACGCGTGGCCGCATGGCATGGGCGTCGGCGACGGCTCATGGCATCTGCATCTACCTCTAGGGCGAGGTCACGCGGCTAGAGTACCGCGTCTTCGGTCCCAGCGGCGACCGCGGCTTGCACGCGCGCTTGCTGACGTGGGCGGACAGCGACCACCGGCGGCCGCTGCTCGTGAGCGTCGCTGACGACCACGTCTGGTCCTTCACCGTCAACTTTCAAGATACGCCGCACGTCGTACCCTCCGAGTTTGATGGACTCGGTACGCCGTGGCCCGCGACATGAGGATGATGGTGCTCATCGCGATTGTAGAGACCCGCGCCGGCGCGTGGACGCCCGATATTGAACGAGACGACGACGTCCTGCGCATGTTTGAAGCTGCGATTGAGCGGCAGCTGCGGGCGTGGTTCTTGCAGCAGGCGCGGGTCGCGTGGTCGGGCGCTCTCGATGCGTCGGGCGTCCCTGCGTTTCGCGCCGAGGCCGACTACCTCGTGTCGACCGAGCCCCAGTTCACGTTCCGAACGCTCTCAGCGAACCGCGAAAACACGTGGGAGACGCACGTCGATGCGGACGTCCCGACACCGGCGTTCCAGATCCAGGCCACGCTCTCGCGGTCGAACGCTGTGTGGGTGCATGTCGTCGTCTTCCGCAAGGCGCTGCTGTCGACCGCCCATGGCTTGGAGTACCCGCGCATGCTCTGGAAGCGACTGCAGGCGCTGCCGTGCGAAGGGTTTGGCGCCGAGAGCATCATCGACGTCTGGACGATGCGGGACGTCAGCGTCACGGGCGTGTTGGCCGCAACCCCGACGCCAATCATCGTCGAGAAAGACCGATTCCGCGTGGCCAAGCGCCCGCGCATGACCAAGCTGTCGTCTGAGAGCCAAGCGAGCAGCCCGGAGCGACCGCCGCCCTTCTCGCCGAATGCGCTCGACCCCAAGCGGCCAAAACTTCCGGCGTCGCAGTCGACGTCGCCGTCGCAGCAGCACACCACCGACGACGTACGTACATGGGTCGATGCGACTGTGTCTTGATCGTCTGTTGGTGTAGGAGGCGCTCACGCCCATCTCGCCCGACCTCGGCGTCAAGCACGAGCTGCTCTGCGTCGACTTTGCGGGCGTGGGCACCGACGCGCCACTGCACAGAAGCCGGCGTGTGCACGCGTTCGTGCCGAGCGCCAAGACCAAGTCGAAAGCCAAAGTAGAGGCCAAGCGAGTCGTGAGAAAGAAGAGTGCGTGGCGAATGCTGCTGCGTGTGCCCAAGGACCTCCCGAAAGGCGGCAACAACGACGAGAGTGAGTACTACAGCACCGCCGACGAAGCCGACAGCGTCGTGCCGCTGCCGCTGCCGCCGCGCCCGGTCGCCGTCACCGACCCGATGCTACTCACGCTCGCGACGACGGTTGCGAAGGAAATGCACACCGAGACGGCGGACACGAGCGCCAAGCCAGCGCTTCTTCGCGTCGCACCGGCGTATGCCTCGACGTCTGCAGAGGACGACGAGCGACGGTACCTGCCAGTAGGGACGATGCCGTACAACGTCCCGGGCTTGGCGGGACCGTCATCCGTCAAAACCTCTGTCGTGCCGCCAAGTACGGTGGTGGCGCTCCCGTTCTCGACAACACCCCGAGCGGATATGACGCTCGGTCTCCGATTACTCGCCAAAGACGCGTTGGTGGGGTGGAAGCTCAATCCGTCGAGCTGGATCCCGCCGGCCCCGCGCGGCCTCGCGGCGAGCGACAGCGCCCAGCGGCAGCGCTTCTTGACCCACTCGGTCGCCGCGCACGTTGACGCGTTCGCCGCACGCATGCTCGTGTCGCCAGCATCCTGGCTCGGACCGGACGCGGTCTGCGGCGCGTCCACGAATACGCTGCGCGGAAGGATACCCGATGTGCACGTGGCCAAGGCCGAGACCGTCCTCTCATTGCCCCCGCACCTGTTGCCCGAGTGGCCGCTGCGCGGCTTTGCACCGCTCGGACCGATGAAGAACGTCGACTATGTCGTGCTCTGCCCCGACGCGCCGTGGCTGGCAAACCGGACGACGTCGCACGTCGCGTCAGTGCGCACGGCGTACATGAACCTCTCGCTGGGCGACCACGAGCCGCTCGAGCTCGCGGGGCGCTGGAGTGTTTCGACCGACGTGATTGGCGCCGACCTCGACACTGCCATTTTGCTACTGCGCAAGTCGCCGGGCGATGCGTTCCACACGTATACCGCAGCGGCTAGCCATCTCACGCGCATCCTCGCCGACGGCCCGACGACCCAAGCCTTTGCGCGCACGGCGATCGCGACCGTCGTGTATGTGGTCGCACCGTTTGGCCGGGACGAGGTCCCCTTGGCCGCGCGGCTTCTCAGCGCGGTGGCCTCAGGTCTCTTTCCCGGTGACGTGCCCGGCGACTGGCAAGCCGGCGTCGTCCTCGAGCTCTTGTACTTGCCGGACGTTCTGGCGCCGCCCACGCCACTGGCGTTTGCCGACCACGCATTTGCGCTCTACGACAAAATTTACGAAAAAGTCCCGCTGCAGTACGATACAATGGCCGTCTCGTCAGGTCCCAAGCCGCTCACGAGCCACGTCAACGAAAAGCTGTTTGCGCTCGCAACCTCGGACCACTGCTGCGACGCGTTCCTTGGGTACGCGCTCGTCGACTCGACGCTTGTCTACTCGCTCGTGGACGCCAACGGATCGCTCATGGACGTCGACGTTCAAACTACGTCGTCGGCCAGCTTAAGTGCCGAAGACATGGCGATGCTGCTGTCCAAGGCGCTGGCCTTCTACGTTCTTAGCCGCGACACGTCGAGCAAGACCAGTCGGGGTGTCTTGTGCATTACTAAAGTCGGCGCGCCGCTCGCATCCGACGAAGCCGCGCTCTGGAGTCGTGTGTGGGCGTCCGAGCTCGCGGGCGGCCTTGCCAAGTACGCGTCATCGGTGCGTCGCTGCCTCGTCAGCAGCCTCGTACCTGCACCCGAGCTGCAGATGCACATGCTGGATGCAAGAGGCGAGAACGTGCAGACCATGCTTGCGGCCGGCGCGACGCGAGGCCTCCTCGTTGTGAGTCCCGTGGATGTCGCCCCAGGTACAGCCCTCTTCCAGTTAGGGAACACAGTGTTGACGCACCCGATGTAGGCAATGGCACGTGCCGCGTGGGCCAAGACCCGTCGCTTCTGGCAGTCGCGCTGGCTACCGACGGGCGCGCCGACATTGTCTTGGTCGTCACGATCGACGCGACGCTGCCGAGTCCCGAGGCGGACGACACGGGCGACGATGGCAGCGGCGAGGAAGGCGAGGCCGACGGCGTCGTTGGGCCGCTCCTCCGGCAGCTGCAAGACCATACGTGGCTGAGTGTCGACCCGATCTCAGGCCGAAAGCAGTCGCCGTACCCGCGCCACGCCGGCGCCGTCGCCCACATGGTGCGCCTCGTGCACGGTGTACGATGAGCAGCCGCTAACTCAATACACGTCGTATATCCTCCACAAGATAGCACTAAGTCTGTATAAACGAACGAGGGTTAGGGTCGGTAGCATTTAGAGCAGATGCGACTTGCGGAGTTCGTTGTACTTTTTGTAGACAAATGAGCCGGCGCCGAGGAGACCGGCAAAGAGGATGAAGAACGGCAGCTTCCAGCCCGTGGACGCCTCGACCTTCTCGTTGACCTTGGCGTGCAGCGCCGACTCGACGTCGCCGGCCACGTCGCGCGTCGACGCGTCGAGCTTGGTGTTGAGGTACTGCTCGAGGCGCTCTGTGAGCTCGGCGATCTTGCCCTGGTTGACAGCTTCGCGGGCCGCGACCTTCGAGAGCGAGTTGCGCGTCTTCTCCGTGAGCGACACCATGGTGTGTTCGTTGTCGACCTTGACGTTCGCGAGCGCCTTCTCGAGGATGATGAGCTTGCAGCTCTGGTCGCAGTGCTCCGAGTTGAGGATGCTGTTGTGCTCCTTCGAGTAGTTGTTCCAGTACACGTCGCTGTCGGTGAGCTGCATCTCAATGTCGTTCGGCTCCGAGAACGACAGGAAGCTCAGCACGTCGTGGTTGTCGGCGAGGCCGCCCGTCGAGCCCGTGAGGCCGACGCGCGCTGTCTCGAGCCAGTTGGCCGGCAACGGCAGCTGGCCTTCGTAGCACGCGGTCCACTCGGCCTTGGATTTCGGGTCGATCTCGACCTTGATGTTGTTGCGCTCGATCGTGAGGCGCAGGCGCGACGCCGAGTAGACCGCGTCAAACTCGTCGCTGTCTTCGTGGTACCGGAACGCCCCGTCGCAGCCGATCTTGGTCTCGTCCTGGAGCGTCGCAAGCGTCTTGGTGCCATCGTTGATCTGGATCGTCACATCCTTGTGGCCGCCCTTGTGCTCCGGGTTCACAAACGTGTCGATGACAATGCCCACGCCGTTGAAGGCCGCGTCGATGCCATGGTTGGAGCCACGGACGTACGGCGACGTCGTGAGCCAGAGGCCAATGCCATCACCAAACCACTTTTTGCCCGTGCCAGAGATGCGGAACTGCATGACAGCCGAGAACGAGTCGCGGCCTAGCGCGTCGCGGCTCCAGACGTGGCCGTTGCGGTTCTGGCGGTCCGGCGTCAAGCGCACAAAGCTCTTCATGACCTCGGCCGTCCCGCCGGTCGTCCACGTGTCGTTGATGAACCGGACGCCTTGGTAGTCGACCTTGGTAAACGGTGGCCGGAACGAGTGGCTCTGCAGCGCGACGCCCGACGCGAGGCCGACGATGGCGGCGAGGAGCACCAGTAGTCGCAGCATCTTGCTTCACAAATGGAAATGGTCATCCGCAGCCATGGTGCTCGTTTCGGCGTATCCTGCCGAATTTCATCTTGAAATTCGGACTTTCCCGAAACTCAACGCCGCCTGGTTAATTGACCGCGTGGCAACGCACTGCGCGTTTGTATGCTCTGCGTTTGTAACATATCCCGGGGATTTTGCGCACACCGTTGGATAAAAACACGCCACTCCGTCTCTACCACGACGCCAAGATGGCGGCTACGGCAGGCAACACTGCACAGACGGCGGCGTCACGCAATGTACGACCGCATTGGATCTCTACAACGCCCACCTTACGAATGCAATGGGATGCACTTTGAATACGGTTGACGGACGTATGGATCCTGTTGTAGGGCAGGCGACAAGGGATGCTGACGAGCATGAATGACATTGCACCATCCACAAGCACGCTCTGTTTACTCGTTGCACAGCACATTGATAGCGAGGAAGGAAGGCTTTGCATCGAGGCTCGCTAGGTCCAAGACGGCTGCTGAGCCGGTGTCGACCCACGATCCGCGACGGTAGAGTTGCGTGCGCCTAGACCGCGTCAATGGTGGCACGGTTGAAAATCGGACTTGTCCGGATAAAATCTGACAAAATAATACGGAACACGTGGCATCGCAACGTGTGGCCGTCCCTGCTATAAAATGCGATCGACCGGAATAAAAATACGCAGCATCCGGATACGGTGACGGAGGCGGTCGAGGTCATTTTGGGTTTGACGATTTGCCATGCTCAAGCACCTTGTCGCGTGGGCGCTCGTGCTGGCGACGGCCGTCGTCAGCAGCGCCAAGATGGAAGAGCTCTCGTTCGGCGGGCCCTTTGACAAGATCGACGCCAACGGCCAGCGCTACGTGAACGGCTCGTGGATTCACGGTGGCTCGACCGAGGTCAAGAAGGGCTTTGTGCGCCTCACGCCCGACCGCCAGAGCAAGAAGGGCTACCTCTGGAACAACGTGCTCATCAACCGCGAGAGCTTCTCGACGATCCTCACCTTTCGCATCTCGGGCCAAGGCAAAAAGTGGTTTGGCGATGGCATTGGTCTCTGGATCACGACAAGCCAAAACTACGTGTTTGGCGACAACCACGGCTTCACGGCCGACTTTACTGGCATCGGCATCATCCTCGACACGTTCGCCAACCCGGAGCACAAGGGCGGCCACAAGGACGTGTCGATCCAGATCAACGATGGCACCAAGACCCTCGACATGCTCAACGACGAGACCAAGATTGGCTGCGACGCGGCCGTGCGCTACTACGAAGAGAGCGCGTCGTTCAACCCGGTGCACAGCGCGGGTCGCCTCAAGGTCAAGATTGACCAGAACCGCCTGCGCATCGATGTGGACGCGACCAACCAGGGCGCGTGGACGCGCTGTTACGAAGGCGAGCTTCCGCTGCCGGCGGGCTGGCTCTCGCGCTCGACCGTGGGCATTTCTTCGGCGACGGGCGGCGTCGCCGACAACCACGATGTGCTGCAGCTGGCGTCGTACGAGATGCCGGACGACCCGGCCATGTCGCAGGCCGACTCGGACACGCTCATGCACAACCTGTCCAAGGACTACAAAAAGTGGCTCACGGACCCGTCGTGCCAGACGGACTGCAAGATTGCAGTCTTGACCAAGGAGATTGACAACTTCCGCCTCGAGTCGGAGCACAAGCTCACCGACTTGAAGGAGAAGACGGCGAACACGATCGCCAAGCTCCGCGCGCAAGAGCAGGCCAACGAAGACCGCATCCAGACCATCTACCAGAAGATCACGAGCATCGTCGATAGCTCGCTCGACCGCCGCGTGGCCGACCACGCCAACCACGTCAAGGCCAAGATCGACGAAAAGGTCAAGAACGCGCCGACGGACGGCAGCTGGAAGGGCCCGTTTGTCATCCTCATTGTCGTGCTCGGCGCGGGCGGCGCGCTCGGCTACAAAAAGTACCAAGAGTTGCGCAAGAGCCATTTGCTTTAGACTAAGAAATCCTTCCGTACAGTACTGGTGCCCCTTTGACTCCCGCAATGCACGGTGGTCTGTTGTATCGGAGAAACCGTTGCGCCGCCCGACCACGAGCTTCGAGCAAACTGCAAACTCAGCGTTCAAGCATCCGACTAGTATGCACGGGACTGCTGCA
>NW_008246115.1:6568-9750 GCF_000281045.1 Saprolegnia diclina VS20 | reverse complement strand
GTTGCTGACAACGATCTCGCGCCCTACGCCCTCCTACCCCACATCTTGAAGTGGTGGTCGCACAAGGCCGAGTTTCCGGTCATGTACCAAAAAAAGAGTTCAGTCAAATCCAAAGGAAACGTTATCGGCCTGCTAACGATTTCTTTTGATTTGACTGACCTCAAATGATAATGGACTACCTCGCGATTCCGTGCCTTCAGAAGAGCAGCTACTAAGGTCGCAAGTGCATGGGCGACAAAATGTCCAAGGCCGTAACGTGCTGTCAATCTTACCTGCGTCTTGCTCACGATGTCGGCTTCAAGCTTACCGCTGACTACCTCGAAGATTTGAACATCCCTAAGTGGCAGGAGGACTTGGAAGAGATGGCAAAGATAGACTTTGTCGTCCAATACCCTGCCTTGACGTAAGTTGAACGTGCGAATATATTAACGAGGGTGGCTCGATTAGTAGCTCCGCTGGGCTACCCTATGAGCCATATGAGCCATTACCGCACAACTTAGGATGCACCGCCGTCATCGCAGCTGAGTGTGTCCAACATCCCAAACGGCGGCTACGCGGTTTCGCAAGACCTCGGTAATTGCCCCGGGTCCACCATAAAGATGAACATTAATACGATGTTTAACATTTATTCGCGTTCGTACGGCGTGCGTCCTGCGCAAATTAAGCGTTCGAGAGGTGTTCCAACATGTCCATTTGACTAATTAAATTGCTTGCACAAGCACTTGGTCATTGGGTGCGCACGGAGTAATCCATCCAGGACCCCATTCGCTGAGTCATAGCTCGCGCGATGTCGCAAGGTCGTACGCAGGCACCTGGACTCGGACCCTCTGGCAGAGAAGTGCTAGTCGGGTGTGTTTCGAACAAAACAGTCCGATCCTGCAACTCGGAATACCGACGAACACGTAAAACTGTCGCCGCATGCAACACGGTTAGCCGCAGTGGTGGAGAGCCTGGAGGCGGCGGCATTTCGTAGAGGCTGGGAAAAAGCGACCGCGAGATCTCATCTTCTTAATGGCCACCAGAGAGCACAAGGTGCATTCTGTGCCGAGCGCTAAAAAGCAGCATCATCGGTGCGACCACTGAACGTTGCAAGCAAAAGACTCTTGCGCGACAAATACGTCAAACACAGAGCAAACAGCAAGCCGAAGCGCGCTTCGACCCTGCAGGACCTAGGTGCCGTGGAAATATCGTCACTCAACTAAGCCAAAACAAGACCGATCACAGCAAATTATTATCTAGAACTTTTTGATCCAACGCTGTTATAGCGTCCTTCGAAAAAACACAAATCTGAACGACCAGAGTCGGCACCACGAGTCATTCAATCTACATCAACATCAAACCACTCGACGTTTTGCGTCAGTCGCCAAGCCAACGACTTCCATTAGCCCGCGTGTTTAAGTGAGCAATCCGTGTATCGGTTGCTGCAGCTCCAGGTCGGCCCTCGGTCGCATGCGTCCAAGTGGAACTCCGCAACATGCGTCTGGATCATGACCGCGAACACTGCTGGTCGATCAAGTAGCTTGACGATAGACCACGTGAATAAATAAACCCATCGTGGTAACCCCGGTAATACACCACCTGACAAGAACTAATTTCGATGCGTCATACGTACCCTCTGCGTACTAATACCAGAGAGATGTCCGTAAACGTTGAATCGCCACACCTTATGATCGGCAACGTGGAAGGTCATCTTCCTAGAAAGGAGCGCCGGTTATCAGTAAAAATTGAGTAATCAATATTTTAGGGTCGTTTCGCTACCAGAATATCATAGGCCGTGTTCTGTTCTCTCTCGCTTTCTTCGTTGATTCAAGGAGATCAAGGCGAAATGGGATCGAACGGGATTAAGTGCATCGGCTCGGATCTAGATTCGTAAGATCCATACCTCGCGGTGAAATCCGGCCAAGGTGATTTGGAAAACTTTCCAAGAAAACGATTGAAATGCGTTTTTGAACGGATGACACGTGTACTTAATGGCTGTAGCGGCGGTCGCATGAACCACTAGCGACATACTATTGAAGAGGACCTGAAGAAAGACTGCAACCTCGGGTTGTGTTTCGAACTTACCATGGTAGTGGTGACCGGGTTCGTACTCTTAGACACTTTCCACTTTAGGTCCCAAGGCGGCAATTATTTATCTAATTGCTGGTGCAAACGTAAATCTTACACAACTTTTTGCATTTTGTTATGTGTTGCTGAGGACAATAGCTTTCTCCGTCAGGCAAGACCCGAAATACAGCAAACAATGCAAACATCACTTGGATTCCCGGACAACGAGAGCCGTGAGCACTATATATACACTGGCTATAGACTTGTGCGTAGAAGGCAGGTTGCGTATTGAAAAAAAGTCACGTTTTTAAATATAAACCGCAATACGGTCAATAATCCAATCGCAGCGCACTACGTCCAGCAAATTATAATCGAAGCTCCACAGGCATCAATTCAATAAATAATATATTGAATGCCGTGAAAGATTTTAATGCGATCACAAAGAAACGTGCAAAAACGATACCCTGGAATGTTGAATTGTCTGTTTATTTGGGTGCTGCTTGCTGCTGTACGAAAAACAAACCTGTTGTCCAAGTTCTTTACGGTTGTCGAAACTATAATACTAAAATTCAAATGTTCTGGTCGTCGTTACAAAAACAAGGTAGGCGATGCTCCATACAGACATGTATTACTTGAAAAGAATTCTTTCACCAATTCTCCAATCACCTGTTCTCCAAAGTAACAAATTTCTGTACACCTTTTTTAGTAGGATAATCTGGGTTAAAGTCAATTTGGTTGCGGAGCGGTTTGACCAGCAAGTCAAGGTCACGTTAGTAGTACACACCTTTGTGTTGCAGATACAAGGCACTCACAAGTGTGTGATGTTGTCGTTGCTCTTTCATCGTATTTCCGGACAATATTTTTTTTGCATAATTGTCTCTTAAGCATTTTAAGTGAAGTCAAAGTAAACAAAGCTTGGATGTCGCCTCACCAATCTTTAAAACGGATATCGATGTGATTGAGCGAGATCGCATGGCCGCTGGGAATATTAGCGCTCTGATTGGCCAAAAACGCGTAGAAGGTTGGGTGTGAGTGTTCTAGCTTTAAAACGTATATCGATGTGATTGAGCGAGATCGCATGGCCGCTGGGAATATTAGCGCTCTGATTGGCCAAAAACGCGTAGAAGGTTGGGTGT
>NW_008246115.1:5641-6192 GCF_000281045.1 Saprolegnia diclina VS20 | reverse complement strand
TTGGCGTTTACCTTTTGGAGTCCGTTTTTGCAATCGGGCAGCTCTACGTTGCAATGTCACGTGTCGGTCAATATCCGGATCTTGGCTCTCGACTCTAAATCCAATGCCGACGGTCGCTCGTACACCAAAAACATCATTTACGACCAAGTTCTCGACGAGACGGACCGGACAGTAATAAGCAATACGTCTTCATACAGAAAACAAGTTCAATACGCGCATTGATGTATGGTGTTTGCAAGCTTCACTACCCGAAGCAGTTCTGCCCTGAAACGGAACTCGCGAACAACAAGTACCCCATATACCGACGCCGCACGGATCCCAACCTCTACCGTGAGCAATCAAAACGTTGTGTCCTACAACCCTACGTTGCCTCTCAAGTACACTTGTCACATCAAGGTCGAGGTGTGCCTACGTCAAGTACCACCTCAAATATTTCCTCAAGGGTCACGATCGCATTAGAGTGATTTTGCAAGCGTGGAATTCATGATTGTTCGGCGCTCGAAATTCTGGAAAATTCAAAGGGTAAAAGTCGCGCGTCGATTGTTTTTGCA
>NW_008246115.1:0-5301 GCF_000281045.1 Saprolegnia diclina VS20 | reverse complement strand
GTCGAGACGTTTGGACGCAGCCGCGAGGCCTTGTCCGCGATCAGCAACCACGTAATGATGCACGTGTACGACTGCTTCCATCACTTGCTCGAGTGGGACGAAGCTCGACTTGACGCCGACTGGATGCAACACTGTTCGGCCGCTATCCATGCTCAAGGTGCTCCCCTTACAACTTGCATCGGCTTCATTGATGGCACCGTGCTTACTAGCACAGAGCAAGCTAGTCGAAAAGCTCCAAAACAAGCTACGTGTAGGCGACACCCGATACGTTATCTACGGAGATCCCGCCAAACAAGAATCGATTGAGTTGGCTTAATCTTGTTTCCGAGCGAGCGCATCAATTCGATGGTGCTTCGTTAATTCGATGGTGCTTCGCATGAATTCAAGCTGGACCTCGCGCTCCGATCGCTCCAACTGGCACCGTGCTTCGCGCTCTACTTTTTCAAGCAGGTACCGCTGCTCATCAAGCTCAAGTCGGCGCTGGGCCACTGCGGTTTCCTCCTTCTTCGCAGAAATCTCGTCTTGCTTGAGCTTGTTGGAAGACTCTATGATAGAAGTAAAGTCAACGACAACAGACGCCACGTCCTTGATCGCCCCGCGGCCTTCTTTCTTGACCTTCTTGGACGGCGTTGCCGCGCTGTCGCTTTCTTCAGGGTCGTCATCTTCCCAGCGCTTTGCGATCTGACCGTACTGGCAATCGTATGGGCTCACAAACATGACTTCTTTGAGGAGATCCACGTCCGAGGCCACGGTGAAGCGAAACGCCTTCTTCGTCGTCTGTGGAGCCTCCTCGCCTATACTCAGCGCAAGTAAAAAAATGAGTGGCGACCCGGAAAAACGGTTCAGGATTGAGGGGGTCCCATCGTACATTTTTTCGGTGGAATTCATCCGACGGGCGCATGCGACATGTGACTACTTGCTCCATTCATGAAATTCACGCTTGCAAAATCACTCTATTGTGTACCATGCCGGTGACGTTATCGATGAGGTCAAAAGGTATCGCAAGGGACAGTACATTACTGTCTATGGGGCTGCGGTGCGTGTCTTGGAAGTCCTACACATGCGGTCCTCGCATATAATCAAGCGGCTTACTGTCCATGAAGAGGGCAAGCAAGCAGTGAGTTTTGTCCCTGACGCTACTGACGACACTGCGGCTCCAAGTCTTGGCAGCCAACGTACGACGTCCATGGCCGTTTCGCACTTTGACTTGACTATTCCCGACGCTAATGGCGTATCCCCGAGAACGCTCTATGGCGATATCTGCCACTACTACACTTAGTGCACGGCAAGAAATCCGTGCTCTTGACAGTGTGTACTCCGTATCTCCCAAGTAAGGCGAGTGATACTACATTCGACCGCCCGTGTTTATCATCGTGGTACTAGGTCCTACGCAGATCTCCGCACCGTTGGCGGTATATTTCACACCACTTACAAGAAAGCGTGTCAGGCCCTCAGTCTTCTTGCTTCTGATGACGAGTGGCGTCGCTGCATGCTTGATTGTTCATTGAGCCATATGCAACGTCAGCTTCGGGAACTCTTTGTCACGCTGTTAGTCTTTGTGAACCCCTCCAATCCACGTGCTTTGTGAGACGAATTTTCACAGGCTCTTTGCGAGGACTACGCAGCGCCGCTTCTAGCTAATGGTGACCGTCGACTACCTGTCGCCCGTGCTTTATGCGACATAGATACTCTCTTGCACTCACGCCGCCTACCTAGGTTTATCCCTCGGTTTCCTACAATGCCGCGGCTCCATGCTTATCGCGAGGTCTTAGACACTGACGTTTTCGATCCTACGCGCAACCGTTTGATTGTGATCGAGCGATCCTACGCTCGCGATGTTCTACTGGAATACTGTAGAGAGCCTCGCTACAGCCAACCAGGAACATCGCGCTGTTTTTGACGCCGTATGCTCCTTGCCATCTGAGACGTCACTTCTTTTTGTGTGGCGAAGGTGGCTCGGGAAAAAGTTAATATGCAAACTTCCTGCTTGCATAGTGTCGCTCCAACGAACGTGCCGCAATTGCTGTTGCATTTACAGGCCTTGCAGCGCTCACGCTCCAAGGTGTTACCACCGCCCACTCGCAGTTCAAGATTCGTATGGCCGCCAACTCCAACACTATTCTTGGTGTGAGGAAGCAAAGCCACCTCGCTGTTCTATTACGCGCGGCGGGTTTTTTCGTCTGGGACGAGAGCTCGATGATCCACAACAACGCAATTGACGCCGTCGATCGATGCTGCGAGACATTTGCTTCGAGCTGTTTCGTTATCTCGGCGGCAATACCTTTCTCTTCTCAAACAAACTTTGCCCGTCATTCCACATGCGTCGCGTCAGGAATTGGTCGATGCGTGCTTGAAGCGGAGCAATGCATGGGGTGACGTTACTACCGTCCACCTATCCACGAACATGCGCGTTATTAGCAACACTGGCTACACGGAACGACGACGCCGATCTTCTGCAAGAAGAAGCAGCAATCAACTTTCCAGTTGAGTTTCTCACCTCCATCAACATCGCCGGCTTCCAACCTCACCGTCTCGAACTCAGGATCAACGCAACAATCATGCTCTTGCGCAACCTGTGCACAAGATGAGGCTTATGCAGTGGAATTCGGCTCATGGTGCGCGCTTTGCGAGATCGATGCATGAAGGCTGCATACAATGTTGACCGGAGCGCAAGCTTTCTTGCGAGGTCGCCTTCATATCTTGCATTAGGCTTGTCAATGACAGTCTGCACAAACCCGCTGCCGTTCCAACTCAAGCGTCTTGATGTGCACTTCAAGATCAATCCATTCAGACTAGAGTATTGACCAGCGCGCAAGGTGGCGAGGTCGTCTTCATAACTTGCGTCACGCTTATCAACGACGGTCAACACGCTGCCGTTTCAGCTCAAGCGTCTACAGTTCCCTTTTTGTCTCGCATTTGCGATCGCTATTAAGTCCAAGGCCAGACGGTCCCTCGCATTGGCGTTTACCTTTTGGAGTCCGTTTTTGTAATCGGGCAGCTCTATGTTGCAATGTCACGTGTCGGTCAATATCCGGATCTTGGCTCTCGACTCCAAATCCAATGCCGACGGTCGCTCATACACCAAAAACATCATTTACGACCAAGTTCTCGACGAGACGGACCGGACAGTCATGTGCACTACGTCTTCATAAATATATGCCTACGATTTTACCATTTACAAACTTTCTTTCGCTAAAGGAGTGGCCGTAAGGCTCTTCCCTGATTGGCCACCAGGTTGGCCACCAATTTTTGAAGTTATCGCCGCCTTTTGTGTGGTAGAACATGAACGCTGGGTTATCGTCGAACACTTCCATTGCGATGTACCAGTACGCGATGCAGGGTCGATGGCCTTACCGTCGCGAGGAAGATGACGTAGAGTTGCAACGCAAGAGCAAGTGGCTCGACTCTATATGGATTGGACTTTGTATAATCACTGATGCTACCCTACCCAGCCCTGCGCTCAACCAGCAAAAAAAACATTAACGTTTTGGAACCAAATATTTGTGCGATTTAAGCTCAGATACAAATCACTAGAGAACAAACTTGTACGCTTCAATGTCGCCGACGTCAAATTCTTCCGCGCCGCCAAGTGGGGGGTTGCTAAAGACATCAGTTGCCTGACTTCGGCCGCGCACGAGACCTTCATCGATCTCCAGAGCTGCGGCACTGCTTTTGCTGTCGATACCGATGGCAAGAAGAGACGGCTGGCACATTACGAACTTGGCGCCCGTTCCAGTGGCCGCGTACTTCATGGCGGGAGCAAGCGATGCGACAAAGCATCTTTTGTCCCCGAAGAGCTGGTCACGCGGACCCACACCGTGCGAGAGGTATGCAACAATGACTTGATCACAGCCGAGAACTTGGAGCACGACGACTAGCGGTGAGATGTTGGCACAGTAGCGATACAACGTGTCGAGGCCTCGGCCGTGTTGGATTGCGCAGTAGCAACGTTGCAGCTGCTTCAGCTGCTCGGTCGCAGGCAGCCACGTCGACAAGATAGAGTCACGTGTTGCGTGAAGCAGCATCGGTGGCGCCGACGTATCGACAACAAGAGGCAGTGGAGCTCCGTACTCGTCAAGCGTCGGTACACCAACGTACGCCGACGGCGTTGACGCAAGCCGCGACTCAAAGTTCTGACGGCGAAAGAGGTACCCATACCACTTTCGATAGGCGACAGCTGAAATTTCGGCCATCGAATTCGCCCGGGTGCGCGTTGCCAGCAGCGCCCACCATGCACTACGCATCTCTTCCTCAGCACGAGGCTGAAATGACAGGGTTAACGTACGCGCCTGAGGCCGTTATCTCAGCCGCCATGGGCACTTTGTGGAGCTTCAGCAGTGCCATAAGAAAGCGGCAGTGAATCTAAATACGAATCGATAAAATGCCACCATGAGGAAAGCGCACCTTGGGCCCCTCGCCGAGGTAGGCGTCCGCAATCTGGAGAGCGACCTATCCTTAATTAATTGCGGCATCACATGTGCCGGCCTACCGGCAGCGAAACATATAGGACGAAGAAGTTGTGAATTGTGTCGGCAAAGTACGAGTCATCCCATGCGCCTTGACGTTGCATCGCGGTCGCGAGCAGTGGGTAACGCCACGCCACCGTGTCCTTTAGATGACCGATCACAGCCAACTCGTGGGCGGGCGAAGTCGGTAGCTTCCACTCATCTTTGGGGCGACTGCGTTGCAACAAGCTCTAAACGAAGGAGTACCGGTATAAAATGTCGAATACATGTATACAGGTCATACAACCCTACCCGCATCATGCAGTATATATGCGCTTCCGTAATGTTGACGAGGAGACACAAGCGCATGAGTTCCGGCAGTATACGGCCTATTCAAAATGTGAAAACTGGTGAAAGAGGGCATCGTACAATGATCCACGCCATGGAGTCGATGTAGTACGATGGAAAGCCGGCTGTGGGCGACGGCCAGCGCCGGAATCAGCTCCAACGTGACGTGCGAGGAGGACGGCTTGCCAAACATCGGCGCCTGCGATATGTGAGCCTCAAAACAGTTTCGATACTATGCCTACGGCAGCAACGGATGTGGGCAGGATTGGCCCAAAAACCTCTTTTGTCGCGGCGGCGTACGTTGCTTCGATCTTGGCTGGCGACGTCTCGCGCTCGGAAGTGCAGAGGAAATACCATACCGCTGGGCGCAAAGAGTCTGGTACACCTTTTCGACATTCCTACGCATCGCATCATGAGCGATAGGCCATGGCGCCGTCATGCTTCTACGGCTATCGCCTCGTCGTACGTCGGCGGCAACGGCCATAGCGCCCCATGAGACATCCTTCCG
>NW_008246114.1:472379-482683 GCF_000281045.1 Saprolegnia diclina VS20 | reverse complement strand
AGCCACGTGCGTCGACATACAACCTCTCTCGAGCTGGAGAAAGAGTCCCTGAAAATATCACAGCGATTGGAGAAGGTTGCAAAAGTTTGGATTTCGGATCGACAAGCCTCACGCCTGCCGCAGTGGTGCATGGCCAAAATGTAGAAAATGTTGGAGAATGCTGGGATTATTTTCAACGGCCCACTACAAGTCGCTAGTGATGGAGAGAGGTATAACGTGCTGATTTGCGGCATCGTTGGGCACTGGGTGATTTTTCAACGAATTGATTTGAATAAAATGGCTTTTTCGATACCACGCTCTATGCGCGGAGCCAGAACGCTGGGATCATTTCAGTGGCCAAGGACAAGTCTGTCTAGAATTATAAAGGCTCGAAGCGCCATGTATTGGCTCGCGTTGAATATCTAGATGATTTATGTTGGAATAAAACAGCAATTGTTGGCGAGTTTCAAAACAAATACTTGCAAGCCTTTGATAGCCACGTGCGTCGACATACAACCTCTCTCGAGCTAGAGAAAGCGTCCCTGAAGATAGCTCAAACGACAATCTAATGCTTTCTTACAAGTTAATTGATCAGAAGGCGACTTTTGCATTACGTGAGATGCGGCGCGATGTAAACGTCGACGAGCTCGGTCGCGGTGGGGCGATCGTTTGGGTCAAATTTGAGGCAGGCCATGGCCATGTTGTAGATCCAGTCGGGGCAGCTCGCCGAGAACGTCGGTTGGATCGAGCCTTCAAGGACGCGCGCCATGATGGCCGTGTCCACCAGCGGCAAGCCCGTCGTCGGGTTGATCTTGTCGTCGTATGGAATCGCGTGCGTGTCATACTCGGAGAGCAGCATTCCTGCAATAATATCAACTTAGTATCAATCCGACATCCCGACGCGGACGTACCGAACGAGTAAATGTCGGCGGCAACTGAATACCGACCATACATGAGCACCTCGGGCGCCATCCAGCGGAACGTCCCGACACCGGCGGTCATTGTCGCCTGCACATCGACGCGGGCAACGCCAAAGTCGGTGAGCTTTGTGCCCTTCTTTGAATCCAGAAGAACGTTGCGCGACTTGAGGTCGCGGTGAATGATCGTGTTCGCATGCAAGTACACCATGCCCTTGGCAAGCGCCCACAGACTCCGGGTCTTGGCCGCCCAGTTGAACTCGATGGGCGTATGGTGGAGGAGGAACTCGCGCAAGTCGCCTTGGTCCATGTATTCGAGAATGCACTTGAGGTCGGTCGGGCGCGTCCACGACGCACCAATCATGCGCACAATGTAGGGCGAGTCGAGCCTACAAGAGTCTTTTTGAATACCGGGGCGCAAAACAGGGCTGTACCGTTGCAACAGCTGGATCTCGTCGACGAACGCTTGCGTGTCATCGGCCGAGTCGCGGTGCACAAAGCGCTTGATCGCGACCGCGTCGCCGCGGTAGTAGCCAAACCAGACGTCCGCCGACGCGCCGGAGCCGAGAATACTCTTGAGCTGCAGCGACGAGTCGTCGAGCTTGATGGGCGCGAGCTCTTCGAGACTCCGCGAGTGAATTTCTTGCATGGCGGTCGACATGGGAGCGTCCGTGTTGGTGTGGAACGCAAACGTCGAGTCGAGTATTCCGCTCTCATGGCCGTTGTTGTCGTCCGGCGTCTTGGGCGTCGGCGTCGGCGACAAGGACCGACGGCGCTTCATGAGCGCAAAGGCGACAAAGCCAATCAGCGCGACACCACCGACCGACGCACCGACGGCCAGTCCAACGTCTATAATATAACATTGGTTCGACGGCAGAGAGCCAAAACGTACCAGAGCCGCTGGCGTCGGATGACGCAGTCGCCACGGCGGATACCGGCGGCAACGCGGCGACGGTCGCGGGCGTGACGCACACCGTGTAGACCTGGCGCGTCACCTCTTGGAACTGCGGCCATAGCGGCGTGAGGGCGCCACCGACCGCCGCGCACGCCGCGGGATCCGACACGATCGTCGTGTCGTCGACGGTCGATTTAAAGTCGTTGGCGTCGCGCGCGTCCGTGTTGTTGCGCGTGAGAGTAAAGTTGGCAATCGCAGCATACGACTCTTGGCTCAAGTGCAGTTTGGTCAAGTGACAGCCCGCGAGATCGCTACGTTCGATTGCATTTGTCAAGATGGTTCCTCGCTGAATAGGATTGCTTACAGGCGGCGCAGCGTCGACGAGAGCGTGACGTTGACAAATGTAGTGAGCGCACACGCGTCCTTGAATCCTTTTGGCACCCCGAGACGCCTACGACAGCGCGTCATGAGCCTCCAATGCTGTTGAAAATGCGATAAATCTGCGCACAAGTGGGCGAGTTTGGACCAATCCAAATCGACGAGCTGCGTCAGCGCCGGGGAAAAGACACTCCTACAACGACCATCAGTGGTGTGCCACGGGGTATATTGTCATCTCGTACACGTGCTGGAGGTTGTCCAGCTGCGGAGGCAATGCCGTAAAGTTGAGATCGAGCACGCGCCTTCACACGGTCGCCATGAGACATCAAACCACACGCGTCCAAGTCCTTACAAGTGCGTAATGGACGCCGGCAAGTTGGCAGGCCACTGCGTCCAGCCCGATTTTTCGATCCATCTACACATTCGAGTCTATCTCGCAGTCGAGACTGTACTAGAACGTACAGCTTTTTGAGCGCGATGGGCCACGTAAAGGTCGCTCCTGGCGGAAACGACGCATACTGCAACGTCCTACGCAGCGCACGCATGAGCCATCGTCAGTTGATAGAGACAGTATGTTGACGCACAGCTCGGCGAGCTCTTGGGGCAGCACCATCTTGGCGGTCGACACGAGCTCGCTGTGCCGCACGACCCTATGGCGAGATGAGATGCACCGCCTGGGATGACTGCTTCGTACAAGCGCATGTCGTTGGTGGCGCGGGCAGAGGCGCGAATGTCGCCGATGGCGGTCACGCGGTCGGCGCACGGCACGCGCGTGTTGGCACCCGACGATTCCCACGGGTTCGGGCAGTCGGACGAGAGCGACGCTTCGGTGACAGCGCAAGTGCTGTCGAGGAGGCAGTAGGACGACGCGCTGCTGCAGTACGGCGAACCAAAGGCAAAGATCTTGGTGGATGCAATCTCGCTATACGGACATGGGCTCTGCGCGACGGCAGCCGCGATGGCCGACGCAGCGATGGTGGCGAGAGCGAACATGATACCGACTGCGCATCGGTTGGGTGCACTTGCGACGGCGGTGGACGCTGGGTGGACTTCGAACTTCGGATTGTTACGTGCGCCAAGATGGCCATGCACACGTGCACTTTCGATGCTTTGCACAGCGCTGAGAGCTGAGGTGAGCGCCTATTTGTGCGCAGAAAGAGTGGGCGAAGCTGCCTACACGCTGACCTCTCTCTAGCGACGTCACGCAACTCCTTGAAGCAAGGCCGCGGTCGACACAGAATAGGATTGTTCCAGCACACTCCTGTGCACGCGCTCGGCGTCGATGACGCGTTCTTTCTCAAGTTATGGAATCTAGTTCATGCAGCTGATGCATTCAAGCGTGTACAGGAATGCATCGTATCGAGTATACCGTCGTCCTCCTAGAAGCTCTGCAAGCGTTGTGTGCTCCACTGTCCGCTAGCTGGCTGCATCGCCGATGGTACGGCGCCTCCGCGTATAGTACTATCGTGCGAGCGTAGTAGGATCGTCATGTTAGAAAGCTGCGTGGACAGCGCCTTGCTGGATCTAAGTCGCCACTTGCAAAGCACTTCAACGTCTCTCTTGACGGATCCTGAACCAGAGTTCGCACCCGCGGCCTGTCTATGCTTCGAACTTCGATCGCAGTGTTTTTTATTACAGCTTGGGATTTGTATGCAAAGAAACACGTTTCCAACACCAGGTGGCAGCACGCCACGCATGTCCCGAGACTACTCGATCGACACGATGGCCGTCACGTGCCCCGTGGCCGGCGCCGCTGTCTTGAACTTTGACCACGCGCGCTGCCCAATGTCGTACAGCTTGTGCACGATTGACGATGCGTCCGGCAAGGCCACCGAGGTCAAGGGCAGCACCGTGGCTGGCATCGACGCCATTGGCAACATCTCGACCGCGGGCATCGATGGCCTGTACGCCGCCTTGTCCACGCTGCCACCTCGGCTCATGCAACGACGCGACGTGTAGGTCGGTCACCGACTCGACGCTGCACGCCATGGAGTGCGCGATGTACCCGAATCAAATGCTCACGAGCTTGTACGTATTTAACGCCCAAGCGACCAAGCGATTATCGAGCTGTTTGTACTAGGCAGTTTACCCGCGTCAACTTTACGGCGTCCCAGAACGAGTGGGCCTGGCCGCGCATGCTGCAGACGCTGTACGCTCTCGCTTCGCGTCGTCGACTGATTGCGCTCCATGTAGGCAGTTGACGTCGACCAACTTGGTGCAGCTGCCAGGCAATCTGCCATCCACCATCACGACCCTGTAGGCTGACTTGATATCTCGATGCATATCTCATGGTGCTGCACAAACTAGAGCGGTCGTCGACTCACCATTGACGTCACTGCCATCCCATTTGCTACCAAGCCTCAATGACGTGTACATGACGGAGTGGTTTTGAAAGCGTGCCTGAAGTATATGCAATGCTAGGGGACTACGCAACACGCAGCTGCAGAGTCTTCAGGACCAGCCGTGGTCGGCCGTCACCCGCTTGTACGAACTCATCTCTTTGAGATGCGCTGACCATGCTGCAGGTCTCTGGAAGGCAACATGCAGCTCAGCTCGTGGTCGAACGTCACTCTCTCGTCCAACCTGCTTTTTCTGTGCGACCCACACCAAACATCGCTGGGCTCTTACAGTAGCGCTGTAGGTCGCTCAAAAATCTCCAGCTGCGATCGTTCAACATTGATGAAGCCACGTTTGCAGTCCTCAACGGCCTCACGAGCAATGGTCGCCTACTAGTGCTCGAGAAAACAGTCATTACACTCGACTCGGGCGCGTGCCAAGCCAGCGGCGGCGTCGTTTCTCCGCTCTGGACGTCTCGGGGCTCGTACTCGGCCTGCGTCCGCCGCCCAGCGATCCCAGAGACGCCTGCTACCGACGGTACGGGACTCCACTTGCGTATCCAATATCGACTTGTTTCGTTGTCTAGACCTTTCAACATCGGTGGTTGTCAGGCTTGTCATCGGTGGCATCCTGCTGTGTGTTGCCAGCGTCGTTGCGGTTGTGTGGATCGTGCGTCGCCGGCGTCGTCCACCGGCGCCACCGACGGTGACAGGATCGAGCCTTGCCGCCGATATGGCGCGTCCTCTCCAGTCCGATCGTGCACCGACGACAAAGCCCACGATGGCCGAGACCGATGGCTACCGAACGCTCGCGCTTCTCAACCGTCTGCGTCTGGACGCTTCAAGTCTTGTGCGCGGCCGGCTCCTTGGCGCCGGTGCCCACGCCCACGTCTACCATGGCATGTACAACGCAACGCCCGTCGCCATCAAGACACTTATGACCAACCGCAAGCACGAGATCGACCGCGTCATCGCCGAGATTGAGCTTCTGGCCACGTGCGTTGTGCTTCCTTTTCGCCAAGTCACGTCATCATGTGACGACATAGGCTCGATTCGCCCTACATTGTGGGTCTCGTGGGAGCCGCGTGGGCCGGCCGGCTCGCGAACCTCGAAATCGTGCTCGAGTACATGGACGGCGGCGACTTGTTTACGTACTTGCGCAGTCATGACGCGACGACATATTCGTGGAATGCCAAGCGGACGACGCTGCTTTGCGTGGTGCGAGGGCTTCTGTACCTGCACGAGCGCAGCGTCATTCACCGCGACGTCAAGGCGCGCAATGTGCTCTTGGACAACGAGAAGGGCACCAAGCTCACCGACTTTGGCGTCTCCCGGGTTGACACGTTGGCCACCATGACGATTGGCGTCTCCCGGGTTGACACGTTGGCCACCATGACGATTGGCGTCGGCACGTACCGGTGGATGGCGCCGGAAGTGCTCCAAGACAACCGGTACTCGGTCGCTGCCGATGTCTATTCGTTTGGTACGACGATATGATTGTTTTTGGTGATACAGTATGGACATGGTTTGTCCAACTTAGGTATTTTGCTCTCGGAAGTCGACACGCATGCCATTCCGTACATGGATATGATCCAACCCGAGACGGGGAATCCGTTGATGGACACGGCCATTTTGGCACAAGTCGTGCAGGGCCGACTTCGACCGACACTGTCGCCAACGTGCCCAACTGATATCGCCGCGCTCGCTTATCGCTGCTTGGCGTTCGACCCGATGGAGCGACCGACGGCGGCGGACGTGCTTGCGGCGCTGCATGCTGCGACGCTACCTTCTTCAGATTAAACCGCGCAAGGTCGGCATGCTTTTGTGTTTTGTATTGTTCTTGCAGAACTTGGAGATCTCAAGCATGTTTTGGCATCGACTGGATTTTTATCACACTGCATTTGGCTACACTACTTGATTTTACTATGCATTTTAAAACATAAGTACCTTTTTTCATTGGATAATTATTCAATTCTTTTCAACCAATCCCAGATCTTTCGACTCGCCCGGCGCACTCGCTTGCGTTCTCAGAGCGCGAGGTCGACCAAATCGCGTTCGGAAATGAATTCGCTGAAACTTGGCACAGCGATAGAGTACACTCTGGAGAGTTCGAAATGCTATGTGTTGTCGGCGTTCGAGACCTACAGCTTGCAAAATCGATGCAACTGTTAAATGTGGCATGTGCCACACTTTGCCACGTATGACCACATTTACGGCACGTGCCGCAACTCTTCGGTAATTTCGGCACTTGTATCCGGACATGCCGAATTTACCGTCCACGGTCCACATTTCGGAGATCATGGGCTCGCCGACGACTGCTGTGTGCACGCCCGCCGAGGTCCGGACGTCTTGCGCCGCCGTCACGGCTGCCGCCAAGCACGTCAAGGTCCTCGACGAGAAGATCGCCACGTTTGCCTCGACGATCGACATGGCGCAGTTCGCCGAGCTCTCGGGGGCCGTGCGCTACCCGCTGTCCTTCAAGTCCATCTCGGACGAGCTCAACTTTATGGGTACGCCAGCCCCATATGAGGCGCTAGCACCACTTCATGGAGACATGGCTAGGCCTCGTCAACGTCCTCAACTTTGGCAGCGGCTACCGCAAGCCTCTGCACGACATTACGACTCGCGTACGTGCGCCATGGTCTTGTTCGATGGCTGACCATGCTGCATGCTTCTAGGGTGCCCACGAGACGATGGTAGAAACCTTCTCCATAGACGACGATGGCAGCATGTGCTAACGAGCCAGGATATATGTAGACGTTTGGCGCGATCGGGCTCTTCATCTCGGAGCCGCGCCTCGACGCCAAGTTCCTCCGCGGCCTCTCGCTCGAGAGCGTGGCCTCGTACTTTTCGCTGCCGACCGAGCGTGACGAACAGCTCTCGCCGGGCATCTACATCGCCAAGCCGGGTCCGCTCAAGCCGTTGGCCGAGAGCATCCGCAAGGTACAATCACATTGCTACCATGCCTTACGATCGCCTCGTCGCGCGTAGGTCTTGAACGACACAGGTCGCATCCTTCTCGAGCTCGGATTCGCCGACTTTGGTGCATTTCTGCTCGCGCATTTGCAAAAGGGTAGCTCGGCGTCGCAGCTCGTTGAGCTGCTAGCGACGACGTTCCCAGCCTTCCACGACGTGAGCCCTGACGGCAGCGTCGTCGTGCTCAAGAAGGCCCAGTGCTTTGTCGCAAGCCTCTACCGCCGCTTTCAAGTACATTCTCTTTTGCCGACCGACGCGAGATGGGCTTGTAGGAAGAAGATCCGATGTTTCGCTTTGAGGACATTGCGAGCTTGACCGCGTTCAGCGACAATGTGCTGCCGTGTGTGCTGCATGCCATGGGCATCCTCGAGGTACGACCATGACAATGCGGTGAGCGAGAGTGATGCTATGTATCGCATCGGCTAGTACTCGCCGGAGCTCGATGACATGATTGAAAAGGGCACGCTGCTGCCCCACGGTATGTCTGGCGATGCAATAAGACACTATGAACTGAGTGTGAACTAGGTGGCGTTGAGACTGAGCTCCGTGCGGCCGCGGTTGTTGCCTGCGAGAAGATTGTGGCGGCGACCGGCCTCGAAATGATTGCGCTCGACTCGTTCCTCTGGCGTCTTGGTACGATACGTGCTCTCTGGATGAACGAAACGACGATCATCTCGTAGGCAAGGAGCCGGCGTACCGCATCAAGCCGCGCCATGCGACCCAAGACACAGTCTACTACTAACGAGATGTCTCGCCTCGACTCGACAATAGGTTTTCAAATTCTGTTTCTTTGGCTCGTAAGACGGTCTCAAGAAGGCTCTCGAAGTGCGTCAAGACCAAGATGGTGTCGTTGGTGCGTGTTGGTCGTGGGCGCCACTGTGTGGCCACCGGTAGCGTCCATCTCAGCAGAGTCATCGCGTAGTACGACCCATGGAGGAAGCACAAAATGGGACGCGACGGAGTGTGAACCTCCAGCGCAGCCACGCCACACGTGCTCGATCGCTGAGGTCACACGAATTCGCACATGCCATCGGCTTTCGGGTCGGTTGCCGGTGCGCTACACCCGAAGAAACGACACAGAGATTGAAGCAGCACTAAGTTACGAAGGAAGTTGAGCGTGAGCAGGAAGTTGAGCGTGAGCAGAACCGGAGAATGGTGTCGACAGTAACTATGAATCGACACGATATAAGAATACGATCTGAGTGTACAAATTTGTCATTCCATGCGAAGAGCTGTGGTCGTCGAACTCGAGGATTTCTTCTGGCGTCGCGCCGGCGCCACAAGAATGCACCTTGAAGTTCTTTTGACCTAAATACTGTTTAAATACACTATATCACGAACGACGGCTCGCATCGGCGCGCGGATGGATTATTAACGGGCAAGTCCAGCACCTGCGTTAGTAGCTGTGGTGCACATGCGCTCTGATGACCATCCACTCGGATTCTGGTGCGTCCCGACAGACAACGCGTGCACGCCGCTACCGTTCTGATATATCACTATATATGTTTTTACACTATTTGACGTGAAAGATCCGTGTCATCGTGGAGCCAGCGACTCGACAAATCACCAGCATGGCCGACCGTGGCCAGCTCCAGCATGCGCGGACCATCTTGATCAAGGTCGGTACCGAGGTCGTCAACTCGCCCGACGGGCTCCTCGCGCTCGGCAAGATGGGCTCGATCGTCGAGCAGATCGCGCGACTCCACATGCAGGGCAAGCACATCATCCTCGTTTCGAGCGGCGCCGTCGCCATCGGCAAGATGGTGCTGCGCCGCCAGCACATGCTCTCGGGGTCCATGCAGGTGACGCCACTATGGCTATCACGAGCGTCTTGGGCTCATCTTTCTTTGTCTGGTGTAGGCGCACCTCAAGGGCCGCCTCGGTACCGCCGCCGCCCTCAACCCCAAGGCCTGCGCCGCCGCCGGTACAACGTTCTCGCTGGCGCGTAGGGCTTGTCGACGACGCTGCGATATATAGGCCAGAGCGGAATGCAGTCGCTTTACGAAGTGCTCTTCTCGCAGTACCATCTCGCTTGCTCGCAGATTCTGACGTCCGACACGGACTTCCGCGTGCCCCAGGTACGCCATCGTTCTTGCATGGGGCCGGTTGCTCATGCACTGTAGATTCGAGCCAATGTCAAGGACACCATTCTCGCGCTGCTCAAAGTGGGCATCATCCCCGTCGTCAACGAGAATGACGTTGTCTCGCAGCGCCAAGTGCCACTCACCGACGCCGACGTACTACCTACCTCCTATATCTATATTGGCGTGGAAACGATGTACAATATTGTCTTATAGGAGCGGATCGCATGGGACAACGACTCGCTCGCGTCCCTCGTCGCGCAGGAAGTCGGCGTCGACTGCATGATTGTCCTCACCGACACGGTCGGCCTTTACGGTACGTTCTTTGAATGGTATTTCTCAAATGCAATCTCAATCTCAACTGGTGCAGACCCGTCGACCAAGGCGCTCGTGCACGAGTATGCGTCCAAGCAGCCGTGGATGTTTGCGCCGAGCTCGCGCGTCGGACCGCTCGGACAGCAAGACAAGGTCCTCGCATGCGTCACGGCCGTCAACTCGGGCCTGGTCCAGGTAGCCTTTTTTCTACTATTTCTAGGCGAAATTCAAAGATTGGGTTTTGGTGTAGGCTGCAGTCCTGGCGCCAGCAGCGCCCGGCAGCATCGTGGATGTCGTTGACGGCAAGACGATCGGTACGCTCTTCAGCACGTCGCCCGGCGCGCTCCTCGAGCTGGACATGGGTTTGAGCAAGCTGTAGCTACTCTTTGTCTTTGACACAGCTCTCACGTGCGACTTTGAAAGACAT
>NW_008246114.1:459260-472279 GCF_000281045.1 Saprolegnia diclina VS20 | reverse complement strand
CCCACTAGCCCAGCGCCGACGACACAGCCACCGACGACACCGACGCCATTCTCGCTCTGCAATAACCTGACCGAAGGCATGGTGAGCTACGTCAAGGCCGACAACGGCAAAGGGCTTGGGTACTGCAATGGTTGTTCTGTTCCGGGCTACAAGGTCCCGGCCCGCACCGGCAAGTGGGCGCAAAACGTCAAAGTACGCCGCCTCCCGGGTGGCGAGATTTGCTCAACTGTCCAACCAGAACCAAAAGTTGTTCTGGAGCCGCTGTGTCAACTGCGATCCGAAAAACAAGCCCAACTCGACTTGCGCCACAAGACTTGGCAAAGCTCCAACGCGACACGCTGGAGCTGCGAAGACGTCAGCGAGACGCACATCCGACTCAAGGACATGGAGGGCAAGTACTTAACGCGCGGCGCAGAGCGGACGAGCCTCGACGGCAACTTGATCATGAGCTTGGCCTGGAACGCGACGGCGTCCGCGCCCCAGTTGTGGACCGTGACCACGTGGTGACCCTGGCCCTAAATGCATGCACTAGTACTTGTACTGCCGCTTGCTTGCTTTGATTTTCTTTTGAAAAAACAAATATCGCGAGCAATATGACCTGTGCTGCGTTGTGAAGCGCGCAAGGCAGATGGAAACCGGCCTCGTGTATGCATTTGTCGGTTGCTACTGTGAGATGAGGGACCTCAGCTGGGACTATTGCAGCCCGCTCACTCCAGCACTCGAAACCTTCGCCCGGTCTTCGTCTTATCTATGCAGCGCCTTGCGAAAGCTCCAGTTGAATGAGTCAGATATGGGATAGTATGGGCATCTTCGGGACGTTTGAATTTGATTGGGTCGCGGCTGGGCAACTTGTGTGGTAGCCAGACTACCTGTTGTAGCGCCAGTGCTATCAGTTTGGGTCCTGATAGCTCGATCGCAAGCACTGATCGCAAGCACTGATAGGAGCCCTCCAAAGCGCACATCACCTTCCGACTACGCTTCTGGCGAGAAATTCCATTAAAACAATGGGCTACGGGATGATTTTCATAGATTACCCACCCACTACTTGTATTGTTCACAAGTGTGTCCACAAGAATGAAATCATACCGATGGCTGCCTCGACCTGGGCGATGCGTTCGGCAGCTGTGTCTCTTTCAAGCAGCATTATTCTCTGCGCTACAAGAGGGTAAACCGAGTCCGTGGCGATGGTGGACGGTACATCGCGCCCGCGTCCGACGTTTTGATTGAATTCCTCCGCTTCTCGGACGCTTTGTGCGTAAAGTGCACAGTAGTAGGACGACGACTCTTTAATTTGAATCGTTGGTGTAACCCTGCTAACTTTTCCGTCTCGACCGAAAACTTCATTTTCCAAATCAACTTGAGAACCATGCAGCTCGCTTACGCCCTCGTTGGCTTTATGGCATCGGCCGTCGCCTCGGTTACCGCCACGGACGCGTGTGGTGACACGCCGATCCCGACGACACCGGCCCCGACGACGCCCGCCCCGTCGACGCCAGCACCCTTCTCGCTCTGCAAGACGTTGACCGACGGCAAGGTGATCTACCTCATGGTCGACAACGGCCGAGGCCTTGGGTACTGCGGCGGCTGCCAAGTTGCCGGCTACAAGTACCCGGCCCGCACTGGCGAGTGGGCCCAACCGGTTCATATCCGCATCGTTCCGGGTGGTAAGATGGCGCTTCAGAGTGAGTACGGGGCCCAGTACTGGAGCCGCTGCGCCGACTGCAACCCAGTCAACAAGCCCAACCAAGTCGTCTTGCGCTACACTTCGTTTGATGCGTCCAACACGACCCACTGGTTCTGCGAAGACGTGAGCGACACGCAGGTCCGGTTCAAGGACATCGATGGCAACTATCTGACGCGCGACGCGGAGTATCCGCCAGCCCTCTTTGGCAACATCATCACGAGCTTGCCGTGGAATGCGACCGCGCCCGCGCCCCAGAAGTGGACCGTCGTGCCCAAGTAACAGTTGGGCACGAGACATACTGTCCTACCTTAATCCATCATTGACTGGACTTGAATAATCGACATTGATTCGAGGCTGTCCATTTGGTGTCTCTATGCGTCCCAGCTAAGAGCATCCCCAGCAGTCGTTTTTATACGTAAATATAGCAATTTTTAAAAACGGACCTCCCCAAGAGGCGTTTTTATTTCTAAAAATTTGTAAAAATTCGCTGGTCGTTTTTATCGCGGTCCACTTTAAAAACATCGGCCAGCATTTCCAATCGTTTTTAAGGCGACGGGCAATGGGCGAATTCTAGGCATGAAAACGCCGTCAGAACTCAGCTCGGAGTTTTCTACAGTTGAGGACAGCCATGCCTGCAACACAGAGACCCCAGATGTAGCAGGAACCTCTCTGATGGCACTCGCATTGAGCGATCTGGGCAAATCATATCTGCACACAAGGCGTCGCTGCGCCCGCTGACATGCGGTTAGCTCCGTCGCACAGTCATGAACTGCCTTGATGACTCTCGCTAAGCGTGGCCGCGAGTAGGGCCTAGTCGGTGCTGGCGTCGACGGCGTCACCTTGGAACCAGTGGAGCGCCTCGCTATCGTCGGAATGTTGATCTGTCAGCTGTTGATTGGCAACGTTTGGCAACGCTGTTGGGGAGCTCCGTTTCCATTGCCAACTGGTCGTTTCCAAAGCCACCCGTTAGCAATAAAATGGAAACGACTGCTGGGGATGCTCTAAGCGTCCCTTGTGCGCATGACAACCGCCTGATGCTGGACACATGGCGAGCGCACCATCGTCGCCAGCCGTCGATGCAATCGTCCAGCCCAAGCTCGTTTCCTCAACTCATCACCACCGAGTCGTTCGCTCCGCATGGCATGTGGCTCGCTTATCGGCTTATCGGCCAAGGGCGTGAGATCTGCATACAGCGACACCCTCCGAAGAGGCACGAGGTGGCGTGAGCCACAGGACCCACAAAAACGACAGAGTGTTCACGCATGTGGACGACGTACAATGAATCACCAATGGCGTACCGGAGGGCGCACGACTGAGCGGTTTCTATGCGAATGAATGGCCATGACAGCGCGCTTCTCGTCGCTTCACGGGCATCAACGGTGCGCTCAAAGTCCCGGAGGTAGCGGCAACCGACCGCGCCCTCCCTCTCGCCTCTCGGGACACACTTTTCTATCAATTCATTTCACTAGAGGTCCTACGTATCGCGCCACTGCCTTTGGAGAGCGTCTCAGTGCCCTTCTTGGTGCTCGCCATGCCGCGGACCCTTCTAGAGGGTAGGGTTACGGTCTGCTGTATCAGCGTTGGAAGGATGGACACTGATCACTGGGCACTGATCGCGATTAGCTCGCCCATCGCAATGCTTTTGTCGTACCGCACGCCGTACCGCAGCCACTCTGCCACGCGTCGCACGAAAGAGCTCAATATCGAGCGTGTAGAGGTGGCACCAAAGACAGGTTGTGCGACAACTTGGTTTGTGACTCGCCCAGAAGCTCATTTTTCAATTCGGCTTGCTCGCCATGCAGCGCGTCTACGCTGTCCTCAGCTTTGTGGCCATATCGACCGTCAGCGCCAGTGACGCGTGCGGCAAGACGCCGGCGCCCGCCTCGATCTGCACGACGTTGAACAAGGCACAACGAGTTCTCTCATGGCCGACAACGCGAAATGGCTCGGGTATTGCGACTCCTGTCGCACGACGGGCTACACTGCGCCAGCCCACTCCTTTGATTTTGGCGATCTGACTCAAGTCCGCCTCATTTCCGGCGGCGAAATGGGTTTCCAGAGCCGGCAGAGCGGCCGGTTCTGGAGCTGTTGTGTCGACTGCGATCCGAATACGAGTCCCAACGACGTCGTCCTGCGTCATTACTCAAGAGTCGACCGCGACGCGGCCCGTGCGACGCCCTGTGGCAACACGACCCCGAGCACAACGGGGAAGGCTACCGCAGATCTGGACCGTAAGACAACGTAACCATTGCAATATCTCGTTTTGTAATCACCTCATGGTGGCGATGACAATAATGTCCACTCCTCCTTCTAACTCTCAAACTCACAGACAAAACTCCAAAGAAAAATATCCACCCAAGAACCTAGTCTTTGTTGCAAACACTGGCTTATTCGTCCTTCTTGGCTTCGACAACCGTGTACACCTTGGCGAGGTCGGCCCACGCCACGCGGCCCGCGACCAGGTCGTCGAGCAGAGCGACAACCTTGGCGAGCGGCACGCGGAGCTGCGCGCACGAGTCCCGCTCGCGCACCGTGACGCACTGGTCGCCCGCAGTTTCAAAGTCGATCGTGACGCCAAACGGCACGCCGAGCTCGTCGACGCGCGCATACTTGCGGCCGATCGCGACGCTCGACGCATCGCTCTTGCAGGCGATGCCACGCGCGCGGAGGTCGCGCTCGAGCGCGAGCATGACGGGCGTAAACTCCTTGGCCGTGCTGAGCGGGAGCACCGCGACCTTGATGGGCGCGATCGACGCGGGAAAGGCCATGACACCGCGCTTCTCGTCGCCTTCGCGCGCGTAAAATGTGTGTTCAAAGACGGCCGTGAGGAGGCGGCCAACGCCAAACGACGGCTCAATGACGCTCGGGACAAACTTTTCTTCGAGGAACGTCTTGGTCACCTTCTTCGCGCTCCACATGTCGCGCTCGAGCGCAAAGCTCTTGCCGTCGACAACGAGGTCGGCGCGGCCGGCCGATGCCAGCGTGGCCTCAAACGCCATGGCCGCCGCATCGTCGGTCGCGAGCGCCTGGAGACCCTTGTTGATGTGCGCCATGTCGGCCTTGAACGCCTTCCCGACCTTGCCCTTGTTGACCTTGATGTCGACAATGTCCTTGGCGCGCGGCGCGTCGTACTTGAGCGTGCCGACCATCTCGACCTTGGACTTGGCGGCGTGGACCTGGAGATCGTAGCACGAGCGGTCGGCGTGGCCGGCGCACTCGACCCAGCCCGAGCTCAGCTGGATCTCGAGGTCCCAGCAGTCGCACGCGTAATGGGCCATCTCCGTGTCCAAATGCTGGCGGAAGCGGACGCGCTCCATGTCGATGCCAATGGCCTTGACAAAGGTCGACGTGCGCGCCAGGTAGTACGCGAGCGACTCGTTGGCAATGATCTTCTTGGCGACCGCATCACGGACCGTCATCTGGACTGTCTTGCCCGTCGTAAGCTGGAGCTCCTTCGGGAAGAGGTTGAGGATCTGGTCGGCAACGAGGCCAAACTTGGCGTGCGCCTTGTCCTCCGGGTGCACAAACCACTCGATCTCGGCCTGTTGGAACTCACGGACGCGGACGAGGCCATTACGTGGCGCAATCTCGTTGCGAAACGCGTTGCCAATCTGCGCGCAGCCAAATGGAATCTTGCCGGCGTTGTACTCGAGGAGCCGGCGAAAGTTGAGGAAGATGCCTTGGGCTGTCTCGGGGCGGAGGTACCCGACGTGCGTGCCCTCGGGGCCAATGTGGCACTTGAACATGAGGTTGAACGGCATGGGAAAGGAGAGCGGTGCGCCGTGGCCGGGCGAGAGGATGCCATACTCCTGGATGACGGCGTGCATCTCTTCCGGCGTCAGCGACTCGGCCTTGGTCGCCACGAGGCGGTGCTTCTCCTGCTCGGCCGAGCTCAGCGCCGACGCGTTCTTGGCGAGGAGGTTCTCGATAAAGTCCTCGACGAGCTTGTCGGCGCGGTAGCACTCGCCCGACTTGGTGCACTTGGCCATGAGGTCCGTGAACCGGTCGACGTGGCCGGACGTCTTGAGGACGACCTCGGGCATGATGTTGGTGCATTCAATCTCGAGCACGTCGTCTTCCATGAGGAAGTGGCGGCGCCACGCGGCGAGGAGGTTGCCCTTGAGCGCCGCGCCGGGCGGGCCAAAGTCGTAGAAGCCACCAACGCCACCGTAAATCTCAAACGACGGCACGACAAACATCTTGCGCAAGAGCAAGTCCTCGAGCGCTACAAGTCATTTGAGCCGGCGAAGCGATGCGAAGCGACGTACCCTTCTTGTTGAGCACCGGGCCGGCCGGCTCGGCCATCGCGCTGAGCTGCGCCTTGAGCTCGTTGAGCGCCACGACGGCCGCCGTAATGTCGGCAGCGGCGCCACCGTTCTTCTTGAGCTCGCGCACCGTCGCGCCCTGCCGGGCCACAGCTGCCACGAGGCTGTCACGGTCCATGGTCTTGACTTGGGAAGCGAAAGATGAAAATTGCTGGCAAGGACCTGCGTTTGTGGTCGCTGCGACGTGATTGGTTGAAATGCAAAGGGTCAGATCCTTGCTGGATCGAGCGCCGGCCATCGTACCGGTGCGCAGAGGCAAACGACTCTGTACGGCAGTCGAGCGATCTCTCATTTGCGTTTGGCGAGACCGTTGAGCTCTACCTGTGGACGTCTATACTCTTGCATTTCGCAAGGTCTTGATCTCACTGTGCGATCCAGCAATTAACTGGTGAATCAGCAGCCAAATGGCATGTTATTCGAGCCAATCACCGCGCCGATGCTAGATTCACACAATTTCTTGTGGCACACTTGGGCAGCGCCAGCAGTGGCCAGACGGCGCTGGGTGCTGGCGGGTGGCCACGGATGGCAGCCTCGCCGCCACCACCCATTGGCATCGACGAGCGACAGCGTGCAAGTCCAAGGAGGCCACGCGGCGCAGCGGCGAAGGACGCCATACCGGCGACAAAGCGACGGCAGGTTCTTGTGGCGAGCGGGCTGGGCAAGAAGACGAGAGGGCGCACGATCGTAGTAGGTCCCACCATGGCGAGGTTGGTGCAACGAGCACCACCCATGGCTGTGGCTGCTATCCAGCGATACCAGCTTGTGCTAGCAGCGAGGCAGCGTGATGGCCCGTCGCCACGATTCGTGGTGGATCGCGGGTATGGGAGCGAGCTAGCGCCGCCAGCCTGTTGCCTGTATGAACGCACTGGATTGAATCGAAGAGATACTACACGTCTTGCATTGGGTGTGCAGGTGGCGGCTTCGTCCGACACACCATCGTCCGCCTCCTGCATGACAGACAACCTCGGTACTCCTACTACATGCAACGAGGTTACTGCCGACACGAGCAACCATGTTACAGTTGGTTCCCCTTTCGTTATACGCCCAGCAAACTGGTCGCAGACCCGAGATGGGTTGGTGTACTCTAAGCACTGGTTCTGAGCTTAGTTGGTACAAGTTGACAGCGGCTTGGCAGCGCCTCGAGCTTGTCCAGCATGTCGGTGGCCGCCGCCCTGCTCAAGCTGCCACCCTGCCGAGCCACAGGTGACACTGCCGACGAACGAAGGAAATCGGTCGTACGAGCTGCTGGCGAGGATGTTTGATGTCGCTACGACAAGGAATTTGATTCAAACACGAAGGAGTAGGCAGCCACTGGATCGAGGCTGCGCGCCTCCTCCTACTTGTACAATTGAATGACGAGGGCCCGGTATCTGATGCATTGAATACGTACAGCCGTCCGAGATGGTGCTGGCGTAAGACCTCACGCAAGCCTTCCCGAGGTGGGAGCTATAGTAGTACGACTGTCGTGTGCAGGGCTTGCTGCACCCCGCTGCCCAGATTGTCCAGTCCTCTAAAGATCTGGCGCCAAGATATAATGCATCGCGATTCTAGCAGCGGCGAGATCTAGAGACCAATCAATCCATTCCAGTGGAAAGAAAGAAAAGGTAGCTGGATACACCGGTTGTGGTAATACGGTTGGCGAGGTTTTCGCAGTGCAGTGATCAGTGGAAGCGGCGACAGCACCTTCCGCTCTCTGCTATCGTGCCTCCGGCAGAGAAATCGGGCGCACATATGCATCACGTGTAGCCCTCCGGCATCTCTCTCCGGGACGATACTGGATCGCGAGGAAGGAACTTCTAACCGCAGAAGACGCGCAGTGGTCAGCACGTCATCGCTGCCAGTAATCATGGAGCGCTGGCGACGATGACGTGGGTTTCGCTGCTGCGGATCATGCTATCGGCACGCATGAGTCTGCGTTGAGTTAGCCGCACGTTACCACTGGAACGAACCCATGAGTTCTTGAGCACGTCGTCGCCTTGCAGCGATTCATCTATAAATTATGTGAGCTGTCGCAGTGTACTCTCCTCTTGGCGTATAGTCCGCATCCCAAGATTAGAGCCGCTTGTAGAAGAGAGCTTGCTTTCCCGGTGCCAACAAACAAAAGTAGATAGAGAGTTTACCCTACCCCAAGACAAAGAACTAGGGAGATATAGAACACCATCGATGAATGCATTGTGCGGTCAGCAAAATGGTGTTCGACAGCGCGATATCAGTGTATACGAGGCCTCGTGGTCAGAGGAGGCAAAGTGTCCGAGATGCGCCCACGTTAATTTATGTCAACTGCGCGACATGCAATGCGCTCAAGCGTCGTGTGTGCACTGGACTTCTTGCGCCTCCTTTTATACTCGGCGTCGCCAGCTCTGGCGACAAGGCGCACACGATTCGGGCCATAAGAATCGTCTTCTTATTGGTGCGATTGTTTTGCGGGGTAGGCAGGGGTAGGGCATGTGTACCAACTTGGCCCGAAATTGCGCGGTCGTTAACCCACCCACCGCCAACAGCGCGTCGACACCCCCGCAAAAAGTGTCGTTGGTCTTGCAGTCGTTGGTGTAGTGGCGTCGGTGATCGCAAGATCGCCAGTCGAGTTGGACCAACTCTACGCCGTGCGAGGTCAGTGGATTTTAGAATCTCGCAGCTCGTTTCAGTCGACACAACACCACAGAAGAGGTCTCGCCAACATCAGCAGTCTTACACATGTTGTAGGGATGCGAATGCAAGGACTCGAGGCCAGTGAATGGCTCTGGAAGCAAGCGATGCGTGCGTCACATCTCGCTGCTCCAGTCTGATCTCTGGTCTGGTCTGCTAGCGGCACCTTCATTCACTTCGCACTACGATCGCTCGGTTGTTGTCGCCACCGAGACGAACGGGGACGCGCGTGGCACTAGGCATGACACGCCGACGTGATCCGCGCCGTGATGAGTCGTAGAAGCCTGTGGGCCGAAGCTTGTCGATCGCAAATCGACACGTCAACTTGTTGAAGACGACGGTTCATCGACTGGCGGTGGCGTTGATTGGCAGAGCGCTGTGGACAGCTCAACTCCTCGTGGACACCACTGCACGTGACACACGCCCTACTTGTTGCTCGTGGTTTCTTGAAGCTGAAGTAGTATCTCGTGCCGGTTAGTATGCGTTCGATCACATCCCCGTCTTCTGATAGCGCTTCTGATGCAGCCATAGTCATCACAAGCGTCGTCGTCGATGATAGAAGCCGCCTTTTCTTGCTTACTTTGGCGCTACGTCCCCAGGGTATTTGGTTCTGTACTAGGAGTACGTTGCACCGGTGGCGCTTGAGGACGACACGGGCGAGATGGTTGTGCCGACGTCGTCGGGCCAGCACCAACGACGATGCTGTGGACGCAGTAACGCACTGGCCCCTGCACCACAGTGCAATTGGTGTCTCTTGTACAATGTAGTGGGACTCAAGGAGGGCGATTAGCCATCGCATCCTCCACGCCTCGTTTAGCTATCCAGTCGGTCCAGCATGGAGGCTGGGAAAATCGAACCTCGGCACCCACGCAATCTCATAGTAAGCATGCACGACAGCCATCACAACCCGTGGACGAGACAGAAAGCCTGCTACATTCGATTGGCCTCGGGTGCACAGCCACCGAGGCTGTGGCAGCAAGGACTGATAGCGGTCAGCAATCGCCGAGTGTGTATACGCTCCGTGGTCTGTCACTTTGCACTTGCTCGTTACCCAAGAGTGGCACCCGATGATTTGTGTTTGCTGTCTGGACCGAAATCGCACACACCCTTCGTCAAGAGCCACCCATTCTCGCCTCCCCACCACCCACGCAATGTACCTGCGTCCAGTGTATCACGAAAAATCCACTGCAATCGACAGCAATCTCGACGTATACACTGTATGTCGGCCAGAGAGCGGGCGGCGAGTGCATGGATTGAGGTACAACCGACGTCTGCGATACTGTAGTGCGCGCTGGGACGTTCCGCGTGGCAAAATTTGAGTCGGTGGCACCCAAAGGACCCATCTGGTTTGCCAGCAGCATTCGCACCTGGATCGGTGGGGGGTACCTCGTGCAGCGCCTGCGACACGCAATACAATTGTCAAATTGGTTTTTCAGTTAGTCAACGTCGTCAACGACTCACAAGTAGGGGGCCCCACTCTGCGCTGGCACTATCAGATCGCCGATGCGCGTCGGACGACGGGTGGTGCACCAGTCAGATCTCATTTCGACTCGGAGTACACACAGCAAAACATGGTGATGACCGCGTCTCCCTCGTTTGTCAAGGCCGGCGTCCTCTTCAAGAAGGGGTCGGGCCAAGGCCTCTTCAAGCGCCGCAACTGGAAGCCGCGCTACTTTGAGCTCAGCGAGCACCACCTGCGCTGGTACAGCTACCAGAACGGGACGCAGAAGGGCCAGCTCAACCTCGCTGCGCTCACGGTCGACGCACTCGAGGTCATGCCAAGCGACGCCGTCAAGAAGGGCTCGTCGGCGTCGACGATCTGGCGCATTGCGATCCGCAGCGGGTCGCGCCGCCTCCTCATCTCGGCCGCCAACGAGTCGGAGATGAACGAATGGCTGCTCGCCCTCGTGGGCGTCCTCGGGCCGTCGACCGCCGACCTCCGCATTGTGAGCCCGTCCAAGAAGATTGTGCTCGCGAGCGAACGCCCCGAGTACGTTGTCTGCAAGCGCCACTCGCGCGTCCACTCGGTGCGCAACAGCAGCTTTGCCATGGTCCCGCTCGCCAAGCTGCAGCTGGTCTGAGCGTGCACGAGCTGGTATTTATGTTGACCGAGACGACGACTTGTATCGACGACTATTTATTATCCAAGAACTTATCTATCACAATATATACGACGCAGCCGTGGCGATCGAAGCCATGGCGTCCTGCGCCGCCTTGCTTTTCCATCTCAAGTTCCCTTTGTCTCTTCATAGTATTTCGCGGTAGCCAGCGCGGGCAAAGCAGTGCTGCAGAGAATGCTGCTCGCGTCTCGGCCGCGCCGTTGTGGAAGCCTTTCCTTGAGGTTGCCAGCGCTGCATGGATAGATCAGCACTCGCAGTATCCTCGTCGGACGGGCGAGATTGCCTCGGCTCGCCTTTACCGTTGGACTTACTACTGTCGAGCGGCGGTCGTGCGCAGTGAGAAATATCAAACGAACGCCTCCGAATGCGCGCCCAGTACTGCAGGTTCTATGAGAACTTGGTATCTTCGCGCTTGTATCCTGGCCGGATACTTGCGAATGATAGCTCTCAATCGGCCGCAGACAGCTTAACGCAGAGGTACTTGTATACATCAACGTGCACGACTCGAGTAGCCGCTCAGTATGTGGCCGCATCCGCTGCATGGATGTGTACATGCCGTGTAAATGAGCCCGCGTCAAACTCTGCAAGTCGAGGCTGCCTCGCGAAACTGCCACGTCTTCCGGTAGTGCTACTGGCGCAAGATAGATCGAGGGCCGCAAGAACAACCTTCGACGCTACTGCCAACGATGGTACTCGAGAACGTTCGTTGGCTCGTGCTGAGCGTTACGACGCCGCGTCTGTCCAGTGACGCCATCTTCTTGTCGAGGGTGCCCCGGGCTTGATGCTCGGTCCCGACGTCGGCGTCGATTGACGGCGACGACCATCATTCGATGTCCTAGGCATTTGCCGGTGGTGTCCAACGCCGCCGCCGATGTCGCGGATGGCGCGCCTCGTAATCGCGGTGACTACACTGTATCTTTTGCTTGTTTGTCGAAGGTCGACACAAATGGCTCGCGCGGGACGACTCGTCGTTGTCTGCGCGGGTTGTGCAGATGTATTCACCTCGGTCATCCTTGATGTGCACTAACCGGGTTGTTGTCGTCGATACACCGACCGATACACCCGCTGACAGCACGCTGGATGAATTGTCACAAAATGAGTAGGTCCCCCTATATTTCTTTTGCACGTTGTGTTTTAGAGGGACCTTCCGATACAGAAACGCAGATACTTGAATGCAAAGTGAACATAGAATGCGATACGGGGCCCGACATTGCACTTGCGAACCGTGGGATGGCCTGGCTTGCGTGCACGTACGTTGTCAGTCTCGAAATTGCTTGGTCGTACGCAGCTCCAACGACGAACTTGATTGATGCAGCCAACCTCTAGTACCATCCTCAAAGCTGGCGTGCTCCACAAGAAAGGGTCCGGCGCTGGCCTCTTTGGCCGCCGCAACTGGAAGCCGCGCTACTTTGAGCTCACAGGCACCCTCCTCTCGTACTACGACTTTGCCTCGCGCCAGCTCAAAGGCGTCGTGAGTCTCGATGCGATCGGCGTCGACGCCATCGAGTGCATGCCCGAAGACGCGGTCAAGACGGGCTCGTCGGGCTCGACCATCTACCGCATCGGCGTCACCACGCCGGCGCGCCGCCTTCTCCTGTCGGCGGCCAACGAAATCGAAATGTACGACTGGATCGACGCGCTCGTCGAGGTCGTCGCGGCCAACGCCAAGAACAAGGCGCTCGCCAAAATCGTGCTCGGCTCGGACGTCAAGGCGTCAACCGAGCACTCGCTCGCGTCCAAGGTGGCGCACGGTGTCTCGCTGGCCCCACTCACACGCCTACCAAGCACCCTCACGGCCTAAGCGCCTCTCCTGCCCTATTTAGTCTTGTAGTATCATATTTTCCCAGTGCGTCGTCGTGTCGATGACAGAGCGATTCGTATATTCCCAATATGTCATTTATTTATCCTCGCAATGTTCTCTCTTGAACCAAAGTAGTGGGGGCCAAGTACACATGCAAGCAATGAACTCAGGCGGCCAAGAGTGTAGTCGAATTTGATTAACTAGAAAGACTGCGCGACCACGGACATCGAACGCACCCAATGCATGGGTCGCGGCCATCCACACGCGATTGAGTGGACATGACAGCGCTGTCTCAGTCGTGTGCACTGAGACTGCAGGGGATCGTGACCTGGTCCGGTCATCGGAATGAGAACACGATCACAAGAACCTCGTTGGGGAACGATGACGAGGCGAGCATGGTTGGACTGTCTACATGCTGACATCGTACAACGGCTGGAAGAAGG
>NW_008246114.1:435828-437161 GCF_000281045.1 Saprolegnia diclina VS20 | reverse complement strand
GTTCTGCGCACGCTGGCCAAGGGCACCGATGCCACCGACTACGCTGCCGAGGCAGTGACCGCAGCCAAGCAGCTCATGCGGCGCATTCACAAATCTGAGACCCACGGCGACTGCAACTTTGGCAATAGCTGTCGCTTGAACCGACGGCGGTACTACCACTGGGGTCAGCGCAAGCCACACCGCAAGGTTCTCTACGGACGCAGCGACTATGACGACGAGCTGGCCGGCGAGGCCGATGCCATGGACGCCTTGGACGCTACTGTCGACTCGGAGGACGAGTATGATTGCGACGAAGTTGACGATGCTGGCATGGATGACGCCGACTACGACTTTTGTGTGGATGCTGTACCGGCAATGGCTTTAGCACCAGACGCACGATGCACCATTAGTTGACACCGTTTAGGTATTCAATACTACAAAGCATGTTGCCTACTTTATTATACTCTCCGGGGGACCTTGGTGCAGATAGAATGAGGCATCGAGGCCGGCAGCCCAACATCTTGGGCGAATCGCAGTCCGTTGCGACATTGATCACTGCAAGGACACGGCAACCCGGGTAGTGGTTGCGAAGGCATTGCCATCAAGGGCGCTGCTTGCTTACACGGGTTGCCACGGTTCGTACAGCGAGGCACTGTACTAGTACGCCCCAAAGCATAAAAAACACCCGACCCTTACCCTACACCTCCCCTAAACCCACAGAAGGCCACTGCTGCTGCGAGATTCTACGTCGTGTGGTACGTCCGCGTCAAGGTGGAACGATCAGCAAAGCAAGCGGCGTCAACGGCAACAGCAACCCGTCGCTTTGGCTGTTCGTTGGAGTTTGACGTTTTGTGTTGGCACGTTAAACGGCGTTTAAACACAGCGACGACGTGGCGATCGCGATACTACCGAGCAGCGCGTCGATTCGATGGACGTACTATGTTGATTTATCGCATTCGACATGGAGCTTGTGTCAGAGCGTCTTGACCGGAGTCGCCCCGGGTACCCTTCCACAACGCCACCACCACCAAAGATACTACATCCTCCTGCCTCGACGCATACACCACTATCTACATTTGTTACGGCGACGGCTCGGGTGTTGGTTCGAGCGTCACATGGTCGTCGTCGTCGAGGTGGGCAGCCAAAATCTCGACGACGTGGGCTGCAGACGGGCGCTCCGTCGGGTCCTTCGCCAAGCACTGAGAGGCCAGAGCCTTGAACCACATGGCGCAGTGGGGCTGGATGGATGGGGAGAGGTCCCGATTGCCCTCCGTGTCCTGGGGGCTGCTGTCGTACGGTGTGCGGATCCACGAGAGCTCGGCCAAGACGACGCCAAACGAGTACACGTCCGCCG
>NW_008246114.1:435186-435728 GCF_000281045.1 Saprolegnia diclina VS20 | reverse complement strand
GTGATCAATTCCTTGTCGTTTGCGCCGACAGCCGCACGCCATATCGTCTCCTACAACCACACATATCGTCGTCAAGTGCCAGTCCATGTCGAGATAATGACACCATGACGCCATCCTCCGTGACGGCAGCGCCTTCGTTCAGCAACTTTTTGACATCCGCCAATTTTTTGGCAGCGACGGCTTCGACGAGCCGTGCTTCCTAATACCATCAAGCATGAGCGCTCGTTCCATTCGCATCGTTGGCACCTCGAGAAGGCGCCGGATAGGCTCCAGCTGCTCCTCAATGCTCTGTAAAAACTTGTCCAAAAGCAACTTGGCACCAGCGGTCGCCAAATCTTTGGCTGCTTGTCCAGCCTACATAGGATATGTACTGTGTCGAATCGCGTTTGGCAAGCAGCGTACCGTGTTGCGCAGACACACATGGTCTCTGGCCGCCGTGAGTTTCTCTTCACGAGCTTGCAGCGCGTCGAGCCCCTTGTCGATCGTCTCAACCGGCGACAGAAGATACGCAAGCAATTTTGCCACGACGTCGTCATGGTCGC
>NW_008246114.1:431187-432416 GCF_000281045.1 Saprolegnia diclina VS20 | reverse complement strand
AGCGTTTTCACTGCGTCGATGTCACGCTCGCGCACGGCGGCAAGGAGCTACATACACGATGTAAGCTGTGGCGTGTACTTGTGTGCGTCGTACCAAGGGTCGTTGGAGGAGCTCCATGATTTCGGGTTTTGGCACGAGCTTGATCAGCGCCAGGGGCGTCTCACCCGTCTAAGAAGAAGCCTAAGATCGTCGACCATGCTTTGCTCGCGTACGATGCTGGCTGTAGAACGCAGTGCGTTGGCCTTCAGCAAACGCTTGACGACCTCGACGTGCTTGTACTGGACGGCGAGATGCAGCGGCGTCGTGGGCCCCTACCCTCCATCTCAAACTGGTTTCCTGTCGAGTGATGCAATCTCTACCGCATCGACAATGGCGCTGTGCGCCAAGAGCAGGTCGACGATCTTCGCGTAACCTTGCTTGGCCGCGAGATGCAGTGGTTGCCACGAGGCCGCCTACCGAGCATCACGTAAGCGAAGCCCAAAGGTTCAGCGACGCACGGCGCTGTCGTCGGCCCCGACGCGCATGTGGACGCTGGCACGAGCTTGCAAGAGCTGGTTCGCGATGTCGACGCCATTCGACTCGACAGCGACAATCAGCGGCGTCCGACCGTCCTACACGAGGTAGCAGATTGGTCACAACTAAAGTAGAGTGCGTCGTCGACGCATACCACTGCGACGGCATCGATTTCAGCGCCGGCAGCTACAAGTAGCTCTGCAATAGCATTCTGGTTTGCCGCAGCCGCTGCGTGCAGTGCCGTGCGACCCGTCTAATACAGCAGCAAGTCCAGCGGTGAACACCAAGATGGAGGACGAACCGCGTTTCTAACGTTGACGGGGACGCCTTGTTTCAGGAGCGCGCACACTCGATTGCCGTCACCTTTGTTGACGGCAGCCCACAAACGCTTGATCACGTCGAGCTTGGCCGTTTTCAAGCATTCGGCAGCCGTGGCATGTTGATTTTGCTTCGCGAGCCCCAACGGCGTCTTGCCCGACTACGTTTCCATCGATATTGGCGATTCGCTTGACCAACGAGAGGTCCAGTGGAGCGCACCGTGGTCTTGGCAAAGATGGTCATTGGCAACGGCACACTCAGAAGCGCTTTGACAACTTGGAGCTTTCCGTTTGCAGCTGCCATATGCAGCGCCGTCTCTCCGTTCTAGGTGTCAACGACACTCGGACACGATGCAGGGATGGTATAGCACTTACCGCGTTCGTGGTCGTGGGACAGAC
>NW_008246114.1:419148-430667 GCF_000281045.1 Saprolegnia diclina VS20 | reverse complement strand
AGCGTTTTCACTGCGTCGATGTCACGCTCGCGCACGGCGGCAAGGAGCTACATACACGATGTAAGCTGTGGCGTGTACTTGTGTGCGTCGTACCACGTGGCGTTGGAGGAGCTCCAGAATTTTTTTTTTGTTTCTTTGTAGGAGCTTCGCCAGCGCCAGGGGCGTCTTACGCGTCTATTCTCCGCATTTCTTGTCATGTTGAATAATGTTCTTTGGGCCTACCTTGTTTTCGAGACACAGCGACGCGCCCATTGCCACGAGGCATTTGACAACGTCAATAGATCCGCACTTGACCGCATGATGCAGCGGCGTCATCAAGTCCTAGAGTGCAATGACGTTGCTTGAATGATACGACCTGTACGTTGGTACATACGCTGTCAGTTGCGTCGATGTTTGCAGCGACAAGTAGCGGCAGGAGTTCGACGAGGCCGTGCATGGCAGCGAGGTGCAGCGGTTGACGGCCTTTCTGCACCGTGATATGAGAGATACATGGGATTCGGACGTGAAGCTACGTACGTTGTCCATTGCGACGACATCAGCACCTTCCAGCAGCAGACGCTTGACGACCGTGACAACGTTTACTGCATTCGAACTGGGCAGGGCCACGGCAGCGTGCAATGCCGTTTGGCCGTTCTACGTACAAAAGGAATGATGTGAGCAGTGCTTGGCAGAAACAAATGGTTCCCCACTGTATCCGCTACGTTGACGGTCGCTCCGGCGGCCACGAGTTGGGCGACGACCTTGTCTTGGCGATGTACTGCCGCCATGTGGAGGGCCGTGTGACCCGTGCCCTGTTGTAGAAACATACCAAAATGCGCCATGCATTGGTGTTGAACGTACCGGGTCCTGGGCGTTGACAAGAACGCCGCTTTTGACAAGCACGTCGATTTTCGCCACGTCGGTATCGCGAACAGCGTCAAAGAGGAGTTGAATCGCGGCTGCTTCGGCGACTTCTAACGCCTTGATGTTGCCGCGCGGCGCGCTTTGTGCTCTCGCCAGCGCCAAGGGCGTCAACCCCGCCTATGTCACAAGCTTTCAAAGATCGTGGACATTTGACGAAACGTACCGTGGTTTTGGCAAACACGTTGTGACCAGCGGCAATAAGTGCTTTGATAATGTCCTTGCAGTCGCGGTCGCTGGCCGCCGCCACGTGGAGCAACGTCCCCCCCTCCTAGATTTGTTGCATAAGCCGGGTGCGTGCAACAGGCCGATATGCTTACGCGAGGGTTGTAGCCCAGCGTTTTCTCCTTCGAGAGCAATGCCGCAACGACGCGTGAGCACCCTTTCTTGACAGCGACTGCGAGCGGCGTGTCACCCTCCTATACAACCCATTGCGAGTCGGTCAAGATGTCGAGCAAAGAGAGTTGATCGTACGTTGTTGGTTGCCTTGAGGTCATTCTCCGAGGCGAGTGCAACGAGTTTGTTGGAGATGGAGTTGTCGATAGCTGCAGCGTAATGCAGCGGTAGGTTTCCTTCCTACATATAGTAGGTACGACGTGAGAATCAAGAAGAAGCAAAGTGTCCACGTACGAGGTCGCGGTATTTGGCGAGCGATTCCATTTTCTTCAGCAGCTGGTCAACTATAGCCTCGTTTGCGTTGATGACGGCGAGATGCAATGCGGTGCGTCTCTCCTAGAGGCAACAATCGCGTTTGCTATATCACAGACGATCGTACCGCGTTGGTCGCCGTGGGACGGACACCATCTTGCAGAAGCAGGTCGACGGCAATGTCATCTCCGTCTGTCACGACTTCGAGTAGTAGGTTGCCAAAGACGTCCGTGCAATCGATAGAGCCCTACACAAAGTTAGCAGTCAAGAGATGTAAAGGTCTTCGTCGTTGAATACGTCGTCGCGGACCAAACGTGTACACGCTCCGGCTTTGAGAAGTACGAGGACTGCTGCGGCGTCCTTCTTGGCAACAGCGAGCATGAACGCCGTTCGATCTGCCTAGTGCAGTCTTGTTACAGAGGTGGCTGCATGTTTCTAGTCGACAAACCCGGTCCGTAGCGTTGATCGCGAGGTCGTTCCTTCGAGCAACGCATTCGAGCACTTCCACGCTGCCATAATCGACCAGCCGATGCAGAAGCGGCGTGTAGTTCTACTTCAGAAATCGTACGAAGGAGATCGAGGAGGCGCGTACGTTGTCGCGCAGGTTGACGTCGATCTTGGGATCCTGCAAGATGATCAATAGGGCTTGCGTACTGGTGGATTCCAGCGCCGCGAGAATCTAATTGGGCAAACATGTCGTGAGGACTGGTGCTATACGAGTCCTTAATGTATCTACCTCGTCTTTGAGAAATTTGCGTTTTGGATGGTCACGCAAGAGCTGCGCCACGTCATTGTAGTTGTATTCAACCGCCCAATCAAGCGCTGTCTTGTTGTCCTACGTTCTTTTGTTGTACATGTCGGAGGATGGAGAGACTACGTACTTCGTCTTTGGCGTTGAGATCGGCGTTGGCGTCCAAGAGGAGACGCACAATTTCGAGATGATTGAAATGATTGTTTCTCGCAGCGTCGATCAGAGGTGTATCTCCTCCACACTACCGATCGTTGACTTTCAATTGCAATCAAAAGACAATTGAGAAATATCGATCGACGTACCCAACGAGATTCGGTCGAGACGTTCTTCTTCAGCAAGTAATCGACGACGGTCGTTCGACCTTTCCAAGCAGCATAGCACAATGCTTCCTACGACCAAATTCATACAAATCGACAAATCTATCAATAGAGAAGGAGACGTACACCATTGTCAAAGTTGGGATTGACGCCTTCCTTCTCCACGAGCCGCTTCACGTCGTCCAGTCGACCTTTGTATGCAGCTTTTATGAGCTCCATCTATGTAATCACAGTCGGTCGCTTCCTTCTTCATCTCTTCTCCCACGTACCTCCTTGTCGCTCATGGTCCTCCGCCGCTTCCGCCGCCGCAAAATTCAAGCCTGGCCGCTGACCATTTAACAACCAATCAAACATGACAAATCCAATTCGTGCCTTTCAATTGGACAAAAATATGCACCCATATCAGCACAGCCAAGCCTCAAGCCCGCTCGAGATGTGGACTGCGCGATGGACGTCGCCAAGCGTGGCCGTCCTGGGGCAACGTCGCCTTTGCCGATGACGACGGCCGTACGAGGACTCAAGTTCACGCTCAAGTATTGGCTCGATCTTCGTGTGAAGCTGAGCGCGCTGGCGCCGGTGATCCAGTGGGCTCTTGCCACGCCACTGTGGCGGATTCGACGACAATACGCGACCAAGCCGTTGACCCAGACCACGCCCGCCGACACGCCCGCTATCGGTGCCGGAATATTAACCGGCTTCCCTTTCGATAAGCGGGACTGTACTGGAGCGTCGGCGGCGCCTTCGACGATGCACCTGCTGGCATTGCCGTCGCACACGAGCTCCGACAGCCCGACACCATCCTACCCAAGTAAGCCGACGCCCAAGCTGAAATCAACCCGCCGGCAAGTGGTGCTCCATGCAATCCTTTCTGATCGGGCTCGACAGGACGGATCACACATGCCTCTTTTACCCTGCTCACAAGAGACTTTGCCATCTCCTCGTCGCCTGTGACTTCATCAAGGACATGTGGCCCACGCTCCACGCGGTCACGGACCCTTTGGTCGTCCTGCGGACCTCGCTCTCAGGCTACAATTACTCTTCTCGATGCCCGATCTCCTTTGGCTCCTCGCTTAACACGAGTGGCCATCATGTCCCGCGGACTGCGCGTCCATCTTCCTAGGTCACGTCCCTCAACCGAGTGGACAACGCGAAAGTCGGCCATTTTTGTTTCGTTCAGAATATATGAATTTATATGCAAGATAGGACCCACTTTGGGCACAACATTGGCCACTGCAAGGTCGCAAATGGTTGGGAGAACACTGTCGTCGGGGGCGTCGCTGGTGTACAGAGGTTGCCAGAGCAGCCATTGTTGAACACTGTAGATATACCGCCAAACGACCAAAGCCGAACCCTACCCCTACCCTGAACCTACCACGGACTTCGGCTGCCATGAAAGGCAAGTGCGCTCGAGCCGTCCCAAACTACGTCAAAAACGATGTGTTGAGGGATTTCTGTTGAATGATCTTACCGGTACATATATCGTAGCTGCACGCGTTACGACGCAGCATATCTATGGTGCGAGCGTGACCTCGTACGAGACCGCGCGCGATGGTGAATAGATTCGGTCGCCGACATCAAAGTCATCCTTCTCGCCAAGCTCCAGGTGTAGGATGCGCCTGGCACCTCAACTCGGCGCTCTAGTTCCAATGCAAAGATCTCGATGACAGCGACACGATCGGGCTACTCATAATGCACGTGATCGCCCCGATCCAAAGTCGTCGTTGGACGGGAAGAGCGTTCGCGCTGGGTTTGCCTCTCGACGCGTTGGTTCACACGGCGATACAGGCAATCGTCAGAATCAAAGGCGCTCAACCCAAGGACCAGCTTGCTTTTCAACGGCCTCCAGCTCGAGCGCGGGCGATTGTTGAAGAAACATACCATCGGACGCGACGCTGCATCTCGTCGGCCGCCTTTTCGGTGGCGGTACCACGACGTCCTTTGCCGACGTCGTGGACACCAGGACGCTGCTCACTCCCGTCGGCCGCGCCGCGTTGGCGCCGCTTCAAGTCCGATCCCAACCTCCATGGTACGTGCGTCAACAAGGACTGCAGGGCGAACGACCACGAGGAATTTTTCGCCTGTCAAGTTACGTTGTGGCCGACATGGCTCGGTGCCCGATGTGTGGCAAGGCCATTGCGGCGCAGACCAGCGCTTTTTGCGTGCGAGTGGCGCTATAAAGGCCTTCAGTTGGACTGCAGATGGCGTCTGAAGTCGGGTCCGACGGCCGAGGGTACCACATCTTTGACGGCAAGACAAGCAAGATGGCGCTCTGGCGCGGAATCGTGCTCTGCGTCCAGCCGGTTCAACAGGCGCCAACGTGCGCGCTTGCTATGCCACCTATGACGCGACACCGCGGTTGTGTCCACGCGTGGACCGCCAACTCGGCGCGGCGCCTTTGCAGTGGCGCCAACTGCCACGAGTGCCACACAAGCATCGCTTGACGCCGTCACGATCATCCTTGCGTGTGAGCAGCGAAACGAGAAAACTCAATTACGAGTGCACACACGTTATTGTCATCTTATTGCTCCAGCGCCAGCGCGATATCCCACGGTTTGTAGAGAATCCTGTGGTTCGGGCTCGTCACCAAGCTCCACGCCGCGCTTGTCCGCCCATGGAAGAGAAAGAAGACGAGACGCCAATGCTGAGCTACCTGCGGTCGCCGTCCCGCGACGCGCTCCTCGGGTCGACGTACTCGGCGCTCTTGTCGTCGCCCGCGCGTTCCCACTGTCGATACCAACACCTTCATGTCCTGTGTAGAGCTAGTACAAGATGATATCGATCGCATTTCGTGTTGAATCCGGATTTTTGGGATGATCGTGAGGAAATGAGGCTGAAGGATGCCAGGGACTGAAGAAGAGACTGGCGTAGAATGGGTCGGGCGGTGCTCGGTCGCTCACGTCGTAGTCGTCGCCCTCTGCAATCGTCACGGGCTCGGGCTCGGGCGGGTGCAGGGACTAGTAGTCGCTTGGCGCTGGCTCCCGTCGCCTTCTTGCGCTTGGTTTTTGTCGCACGTACGCGCGTCTTTGACAAAGCAATAAAGAGGTGCGAACGCGGCTCGGTCAAAAGCATCGCCTTGCTACACGGGAGCATGAACCATCGAACAAATAGGTCGCAGTGTACAAGGCGCCGGGCGACAGGTTACCGTCGCTGCACTGCAGCATACTCGTGCAGATGAACCTTCTCGCAGCGATATCACTGTCCGTCACGATCTTGCTGCTCGATCTCTGGGGTGTGCTACCGTTCGCATGGTGCGGCTTCATTCTGCGAGCTGCAGTCGCAACGTCCCGCCGTTAACCAGTGCCGCCGCCTCAGCCAAAGGAATAGCTGGCTCAACCCCAACTACAGTCCTGCTTCTCCTAGCGTCGTCTGCAACGGGCTCCCATCTGCGCTCAGCAACTCTACCGTACTCAGCTACGAGCTAGTGGGAACGTCCAGAACCGTCCAAACTCATCAAGCGTCTTCGCGCTTGAGCTGACTCGTGGCGTTTATCTCGCAAGCACCTCTTGCTGCTGCATGGCGCTCGCAACACATCTCGAACACCTCGCTGCACCTCATTTTTAGCATTGGCGCAGACCATTTGTCAGCGTCGTTACGGGCGGCGCAGTGCCATGTCGTCGGCTTCCTTGGCGCTTGCGACAGCAACCATCGCAAGCGCTTCATGCGCGCCGCCGGGAAATCGCCATCGCTCGGATCGCGCATCCTCGTGAATGTGGCCAATCCGCGGGCCGCTCGCAGGCCATTGGTCAAAACTCCATATTGCGTTTCCACCAATCCGCGCACGCGCATCACATGGTAGCCAATGGCATCGCGCGAATGCTAGCAAGGCCAGCCAATGGCCTCGTCGCCAGCCCATATCGGCCGCTCGGACCAACCGTTGGCCGCTAGGTGTTGTCCAGTCATAAATATAGGCGGGCGCGGCTTGAGGAGCGTAGATTTCCGCATTTGAGTCGAGGCAGCATGGTCGTCTACAACTTCAAGAAGATCCAGACGGTGCCGCCGGCCAGCGACTTTGTCGACATCATCCTCACGCGCACGCAGCGCAAGACGCCGACGGTCATCCACCCGACGTATGCCATCTCGCGCATCCGCGCGTTCTACATGCGCAAGGTCAAGTTCACGCAGCAGACGTGCCAGGAGAAGCTGAGCCAGATCATTGACGACTTCCCGCGCCTCGATGACATCCACCCGTTCTACGCCGACCTGATCAACATCCTGTACGACAAGGACCACTACAAGCTCGCGCTCGGCCAGATCAACACGGCGCGTGCGCTCATCGACAACATTGCTAAGGACTACGTGCGCATGATCAAGTACGGTGATACGCTCTACCGCTGCAAGCAGCTCAAGCGCGCGGCGCTCGGTCGTATCTGCACGCTCCTCAAGAAGAACAAGTCGTCGCTCGACTACCTCGAGGAAGTCCGCAAGCATCTCTCGCGTCTGCCGTCGATCGACCCGAACACGCGCACGCTCCTTGTGACCGGCTTTCCCAACGTCGGCAAGTCGAGCTTCATGAACAAGGTCACGCGCGCCGACGTCGACGTGCAGCCGTATGCGTTCACGACCAAGGCGCTCTACGTCGGTCACATGGACTACAAGTACCTCCGCTGGCAGGTCATCGATACGCCCGGTATCCTGGATCACCCGCTTGAGGAGCGCAACACGATCGAAATGCAGGCGGTCACCGCGCTTGCGCATCTGCAGGCGTCCGTGCTCTTCTTCATGGACATCTCGGAGCAGTGCGGCTTCACGATCGAGCAGCAGCTCAGCCTCTTCGCCAACATCCGCCCGCTCTTCGCCAACAAGCCGCTTCTCTTTGTGTGCAACAAGATCGACCAGATGCCGTACATGAACCTGCCCGAGCACCACCGTGGCATGATCGAGTCCGCGGTCTCGACGGCCAACGCCAAGATGTTCTGCATGTCCAACCACTCGGAAGAAAACGTCTCGGACGTCAAGAACTACGCTTGCGACGAGCTCCTCAACCACCGCGTTTCGACCAAGGTCAAGGGCAAGAAGGTCGGCGACGTGCTCAACCGCCTCACGGTCGCGATGCCCGTCGCCCGTGACAGCGTCGTGCGCGAGACGACGATTCCGGCGTCGGTGCTCCAGGCCCGCGACGAGAGCGCGGCGCCCCGCAAGACGCAGAAGATGAAGATGAACGAGAACGGCGGCGCCGGCGTCTACTCGATGGACTACTCGGAGCACTACGAAGGCATGCTCAAGAACAACGAGTGGACCAAGGACGTCATGCCCGAGATCTGGAACGGCAAGAACATTGCCGACTTTGTCGACCCGGACATCCTCGCCCGCCTCGAGGAGCTCGAGCGCGAGGAGGAGGCCGCCGACGCCGACGCCGAGATGGACCAGGACGAGGACATTGTGTCCGACCTTGACGACGACGACAAGGACACGCTGCGCCGCATCCGTGAGAAGAAGGCGGTCATGGTGTCCGAGCACCGCCAAAACAAGAACAAGAACCGGTCCGCGGTGCCCCGCAAGTTCCAGCGCCGCACGATCGACGGCTACAAGGAGAGCCTCGAGGCGCTGGGTGTTGACGCGTCCCACGTCCACCACGCCGAGAAGAAGGCCGCCAAGAAGACGGTTGATGACGACGCCCGTGGCCGCAAGCGCACGCGCGACGAAGCCGGCATGGAAGACGTCGACATGGAAGGCGGCGACGACGATGGCCGCGACCAGAGCATGGGCCGGTCGTCCAAGTCCCGCGGCGCGAGCAAGTCCCGCGCCGGGTCGCGTGGCCGCTCGCAGAGCATGGTGGCGCCCCGCGACGAGTCGGGTTTCCGCGACGAAGCCATGGCCGAGAAGTCGATGAAGCTCATGAAGAAGCAGCAGCGCCAGATGAACACGATGGCGCGCGCCGGCGAGGCCGATCGTCATGCGACGCCCAAGCTCGCCAAGTGGCAAAACACGGGCAAGCGCGGCAACGGCTCGACCAACTCGAGATAAACGGAGAGCCGCTTGTATGGTGTATAGAAGAAGAATTAATAAATCGTTTATTATTGACAAAACTTTGTGGGGGTCGAAGTGGCGACCAACGTGGTGCAAGCCAATGCGCATGGGACGCTCAGCCGAGTGGGAAGCCGCGGCGGCGACCGCGCATCGACTGCCTTCCAGCAACAGATCCAAGCACCAGCATCGTCGCACCATCGCGATCCTCGACGCGCTCTGTCCTTCTGCGGCAGCTACTGCAACAATGGACACTCCACATGGCAACTCGAGTACGTGCGTCGCCGTCCACGGATGAGCCAGTGGTGAAGAAGGCTTTTGCCATCAGCCCGCTCGACCACCGCTCTGCCGCTCGACCCGCGTTTGCCAGAACCTGCCTCGACTGCATCATCCCGGTGTCATTCTAGTCGCCTGCGCTCAGGCAACTCGAGGCGCTTGGACAACATATCTGGCAATTGGCTGTGTTTTCACATGCACTTGCAGCAGTTTGCGACACCGCCAGTCGTCATTCATCTCGCGGTGGAGGCCCAGCGCCTTCTCCCGGAGGTTCGCGCGGCGCGTGAGGTCTACTGCTGCCAGTAGCCTTGGGCGATGCTGTCGCCGTGGACCCAGATCTCACCACTGTAGCCGTCGGGCAGCGCCGTGCGGGACTTGGGGTCGATGATGCGGAGGTCGTGCGTGCTGGGCGACTGCAGTCAATGACGAGCTGCCAGCGGCGCACGATCGACGGCTACAAGACCTTCAGTGTCGACGTCCAACGCCAAGTATGCAGAGAAGAAGGCAATGACGATGGATGGGCGATGAGGCCACAAGCGCAAGCTGGCTTGGTTCACGCCGACGTGGCAGGCGGTGGTGGCCACCGTAGCATGGGTCGCTTGTCCTAGTCGCTCGGACACCTGGCTCGTCATGGACCGCCGACGTGAGCCGAGCAGCTGACCAGCTGTCGCAACACAATTCGCGCCACGTCCATGGCCTCTGATTGGACACGACCCAAAGAATGCACTGCACGGAGCAAAATGGTCCAATCGGTGTCCGTTGTATGATTCTTTTTGGCCAATCCCATGGCGTATGCTTCTCCGCCAGAACCCGTTGACAGCGGGAAATATCTAACCGAATCCAGAGTGCGTCCGCATTTCTCGTTCATGGTCGCGATGACCCAGCTTCCACCTGCACCTGCGCACCAACGCCGCCGCCTGCTGCCAGCCTCCGTCCTCGACATCCCAGGCATCGTCATCGCGATCGTCCAGTTGACGCCTGAACGGCGAGACATCTTCTCGCTCGTTGCGGCGCTGCCGGCGACCTCGCGCTCCCCAGCGCTGACAGCACTCGTACTGTGCTTGCGATCGGGGTACGCTTGGCCCACGCTGTGCGTCCCCAGCGTGCACGCCACCGAGATCGATTGGATTTGCGCAGCGATACCTGTTTTTCCGTCGGCCATCATCGCCGGCGTCTGCTCGAGCGGTCGCTGGCAAGCCGGTGATCCAGGGTTCCAAATCCCCTTTTGCGGGTTTCTGAACAAGTGGGCCCCCAAGATGACGGCCTTGAACAGCCTCGCCATCAAGGATCTCGAGCACCGCCGTGAGTTGGGCCGCGTACTGGCTCGCTGCTCACGTCTTAAGAAGGCGATGCTCTTGACCAGCCACGTGGACCTTCTCGAGACCGTGACGTCGCCACGTCATTGTGTCTCGGAGCTGGACCTCCGCTGCGACAGCACCAACGACCATGCGCGCGCGCTCATTGCGCCATTGCGACGTTGGCTGGCGTCTGGTCATGCTCGCCACTTGTCGCTGCTTCAAGTTGCTATCCCGATGGACGCGGGTCTGGGGCATGCTTTGGCCACATCCCGAACGCTCTCGAGCCTTTATTTATTCGAGTCGTCGGAGAGCGTGGTCCACAGCCTTGTCGCCCACGGCGCGACAATGGCGTCTCTCTCGGAGCTCGTTCTTGACAGGTGCTCGGCCGAGAGCATTGTGGGTCTTGTTCCGCTGCTGCCGTTGAAGCGAATGAAAAAACTTGACTTTTGCGTCGCAGTACCCAACGGCCCCGAGATCGGCGACGTCATCACAGCAGCGCTGCCCCACTTGTCGGGCCTCGAGCATTTCACATTGACGAGCGCTTGCGTCAGCGTGAGTGCCATGCGACCACCCACCGCGCTGACGTCGACCCTTCGCACGCTCGAGTTCTGCAACGTCAGCTTGTCCGTCGCGTGTCTGGACGCAATACTCCTTTGGGCCACGAGCTCGACGCGTCTTGAGTCGGTTCTGTGGAAGTATTGCGCGATCTTTGGCCAAAGTATCGACGTCACGGCGACCTGCTGGGGCACGTTACGTGGGCTTTGCCGCCTGTGGCATCGTATCCAAGGGCGTGGAAGCGTTGGCCGAGGCATTGCGCGCGACGCACGCCCCCGTCAAGTTTGAGCTGGCCCTCCATGGCAATAAGATGGATCTCCACGATGTGCAAGCGCTGCTCGAGGCCGTCGCAACGTGCACCAACGTGTCGGTCCTGCTCCCGACCCAATGTCGTATGTACTTGAAGGAAGAGAGCGACCCCCACGTCGCCCAGGCTCGCGCCGCCGGCGTCACCATCGACACTTGGTCATACCGCCTCCACAGCCCTGTTGTTGTTGCGCCTGCGACAACAAACACGTAGTCTTTAGCGCAACCACGCAACATGATTACTGCAGAATGCCGTTTTGGATGACAGTGGATCGCGACGGCTTGGCATACCAGCTCCACTGTGATGGAGTTCGTAGGAAGGCCAGCACTGCTGCTGTATTATTGCTGTTGGCCGCCGTCACACACATCGCGGTACCCTGCTATTGAGTTCTCTAGACTACTCGACACGTGCATGAGTTTGTATGATCTCGATACATTAACTTTAGAGTTGACCACCGCCGTGCAGCTCCGCCGTGCGACTCAAGCGGTGGATTAGGCTGGTGT
>NW_008246114.1:404115-404679 GCF_000281045.1 Saprolegnia diclina VS20 | reverse complement strand
TCTCGTCGATCGCAGCAACATTGAAGCCCAGGTCCGCACGGGGCTGCTGCGCCCAACCATGAGCGCGACGTGCCCGCGCTGGCTCCAGGACCTCGAAGAAGAACGTCTCGACCGAATCTCGTTGGGTACGTCGATCGATATTTCTCAATTGTCTTTTGATTGCAATTGAAAGTCAACGATCGGTAGTGTGGAGATACACCTCTGATCGACGCTGCGAGAAACAATTATCTCGAAGTTGTGCGTCTCCTCTTGGACGCCAACGCGAATCTCAACGCCAAAAACAACGTACGTAGTCTCTCCAACCTCCGACATCTTCGAGAAAAGAACGTAGGACAACCAGACAGCGCTTGATTGGGCGGTTGAAAAGAAACACAATGACGTGGCGCAGCTCTTGAGCGACCATCCAGAACGCCAGAGTACCAAAACCAAGGTACATATTGACACGTTGGACCTTGTCGACGTCTAGTATGATGCTCCTAATTAGCTCCTTGCGGCCTTGTGTGAAAGACGCTTCTCCGACGCCACCACCCTCATCAAGTCAACCACGGTGGACGTGAATCTGCG
>NW_008246114.1:375191-390398 GCF_000281045.1 Saprolegnia diclina VS20 | reverse complement strand
TTCTACGCTTGGAAACACAGACATCGAATGCAAACGTAAGGACAATCTAGAGCTCTTGCCTGTGCTATCCATCTCCAGCGCTTGGACGTACTTTAGTGGCTTTTACAAGCTCCGTCGGGGTCGCCACTGTCGCCCACGCCATGGGCGATGTCAGTGCGGGCTTTCCTACAGTACCCTGTTCCATATTACTACATGTAGTCCGGTTTCTCGTATAACCTTTCGTGCCGATAATAGCACCACCATATAAGGTTAAATGCTGACAACAAACGCCCACATATCCATATCCATGCCTAGTCCAGAACTATCGACTACGTTCTTATATCCAGTCGTTGGTCTGTGCGGCTTATAGCTCGGATTTAGCCGTGGTTGGCCCGGCGGTGCGTGCCTTCGTAGGCCGCTAAAAAGTCTTCGAGGTCGACAGCGCCGAGTTGCTTGCGGTCTTTGGCGAGAATCCACTCTTGAATCATGTCGTCGTCCACGTCGGTCCGGCCTTGTTGGCAAAAGAATGTGCGCAGGTCCCGCGCCGAGACCTTGCCGTCGCTGTCATAGTCGTACGCCTCAAAAAGCCGGCGCAGCTGTCGACGCTGCTCGACGTCCCCCGTCGCCCCGCCCAAGCGATAGCTACCACTCTCATATCCCGGTGGCGGTGGTCGGTACAGCTCGGCCGTCACCGTCGATGGGCTCTTGACGGCCGACGCGGGAGGCGTGGAGGTATGCACGGACGTCGGGGTTGCGTAATGCTTGACAAAGTCGGCGAACGAGACGTGACCGTGACCGCTCGTGTCGTGCTCAAGGAGCCACTGGCGAATCTCCACGTCGCGCAGCTGCCGGGACGCAAGCGCCTTTCGCAAGTCGGAAAACGAAAGGACACCATCGCCATCGGCGTCATACTTGTCAAACACAGCTCGGAGCGTCATTTCACGGTGTGTTGGTTGCGGCATCAACGTGCTGGGTTTGGTCATTGGTGGCGGCGGGCGTTGAACATGTCGTGGCCGGCGGCGCGCCTTGGTGTCACCATCATCACTGCTACCGCTGTCGCTGCTACTGCTACGGGTACCGCGACGAGCGGACTTGGACAGAGGCTTCTTGTTTGTGGCCTTGGCTCTGCTCTTGGGCACCGCTTTGGTATCGTCGCTGTCGTCGCTGGACGAATGATGCGAATACAAATCGTCTTTGGAGGGCGTCGCGGGGCTTGCAACGGCCGTGCGCACCGGTGCGCGAGTCTGTACCGTGTCAACGTCGTCGACGATGGCATTGGACACCACCGACGTCGACGGCAACGGCACGACCGGGTGTGTCGGTAGCGTCACCGCATCTTGCAATGCCTCGTAGACGTGGCCGACGACAAGTGCAAAGTCGGAAAGGCCAATCGCACTCCGCCAAAGCTCGGCGCGCGATGTCTCTACGATCACGTCCTGCACCTCGTCTTGGGTGGTAGCGAGGGCTGGTACGAGCATGCATAGCGCCGAGTACACGGACGATAATGGCATCGTCGCGTCGGCTGCTGTTGCATGTAGCGAAAATACGGCTTTGCACGCTTCAAAAAGCGGTTTGGAGAGGCTTTCCCAGCAGCTCGACGTAGGACCTCGTGCGTGCTGCATGATGTACACATGGTTGGGGCGACGGGTCATCTGCGACGAGAGTCCCGAGAGGTCGGCGTACAGGTGGACAAACGAGCCAAATGACGGGATTGCTTCGGCCGGCGCACCGCCAATGTGCAAGCGCAAAAGTGCCTGCTGATACTGCTTCGGAGTGCACTTGACCCGACACGCCCACAGTGCCGGAAGCACATCGTTCTCGCGCCGAATCGCATCGAATGATGCTTTTAGAATCGCAATGTGGTTGCCCATGGCTGCGACGAGCTGTGCCATCGACACATTTGGCCGCCGGGGCGGGGATGCTGGCGCCGGCAACTCGAGGTCCACCGCGATCACGACCCCGTGCGTGCACCAAGGCGACGCTGCGAGCGCTCGAGTAGCAGCGAGAGCGCGGGTGTTGGCCGGATTGATGCAGAAGGTCCAGCGCGCTTTGGACAAAGCCGCGTCGGCGAGCTCGACAAGTCGACACTCGGGCAGTTGCAATCCCACTGCCTTGCAGAACGACTGGACGACGTCGTGGACCGAGAGCGTTTGTGATGTTGGCACCTCGGACACGGGCGACAAGATGACACGCGGCCACGTTGTTGTTGCTGGATCGTCCGAGTGCATCGTTGGTTTTCGAGGCGGAGGCGACGGACTTTTCTTCTGTGGGGACCCTGGACGGGGAGGGATCTCGATTGTCAGTGGAGCTGACGTCGACAGAGGACGCGTCGGTGAGGCCGTCACCGTTGCCGTTGCCGCTGGCGACGATGGCACCGAGGCTGCAGTCGTTGTGGGGATCCCGCGAGCCCACTGTCGCCAAAATGTCGTCACGTCGTGGTCAAGCGACTTGTCCAGCGGGAGTCGCCCCGTTTGATGAAATGTTAGGACCCAGTGCGGAAGGTCGCCGGTGGTTGCCAGTTGCGCGGCAAGCGGCTTGTGCCATTTGGAGAGACAGGCGATGAGTTGCCACAGCCGCATTTCCTGACGACGCGAGAGCCATGCGGTTGCATACTTGGTGTATAGCTTGGCCATTTCGACGGGAATCGAATTGTCGACGGCATCGGTCACGGTTGCCAGCACCAGTTGCAACCCGAGGTCCGCGTCGGCGCCGAGGCTCCAGTCGAGCACGATGCGACGACAGGCGCCACTCGCTACAATCGCTATCGGGACATTCGGGTCTGTCGCCTGCATCCACGCTCGCCACACCAAACGCACCAACGCACTAAGCGTCGGATCAAGTAGCGTCGTCACCGACGCTGGTGCCAGAGGTGAGAGCCATCGGTGACTTGCCACCATCGTCGATACGATCGATTTATGCAACGAGACGACGTGCGACGGCAATGACGACGATGACGCCGTGTGCGTGGCCATGGCGTCCCAGATACCGTCGACCGCCGACGTCAACGCCCGTTCTAGCATCGGTGGTACTGGCGCTGATGTCGCAATCTCTTCGAGGACGGCGACGCTGGCCAATACGACGTCGATCTGATCGGACGTCAAGCGCGACGGCGTCCGTAGAGCGACTTGAGCCCACGCCCGGTGCATCCAGGGCACCAAACGCTCGATCAAATGCGCAAATTCGGCGAGCGAATCACTGCCGAGCGTCTTGTGGTAGCCATATGTGGCTTTCAACTCGAGAAGCAGCGCCCGTTGCTCTTGAAAGGTGCCGTTGTACGCGTCAATGTCCGTACCCCGGTGCACGAGGTCGTCGAGCGTCGTCGGGTTTTGATCTGGCAGTAAATGGAGGTGGTGCTGGCTCTCGAGGCGGTCCAAAATGCGGCGAAATGCGCAGTCCGCGTCGGGCTTGGCCATAGGTTGGCACCGCAATACATGTGGGTACGCGGCATCGCGGTACGGGCGCAGAAGCAGCGGCGGCATCTACGCCATACATCATATCTTGTGCGATGATTCGACTCGTGTACCTTGTGGCGTCGGAGGAAACGCACAATGTGCGCCGACGGCCAACAGCGCGTGAGCCGCGCACCACCGGTGACCATATGCGATAATATCGCAACAACCAACATGAGAACGTGTTGAAACACCGTCGTCTGTGCAAGCGGGTGCAGTTGGATCTGACGCAAGCACCGAGTGGCAACCATCACGAGCGCCTGCAGCACGACCGGCGTCGAGGCAATGGCGTCGGCGAGATCTCGTTGCGCTAGCGAGGTCGGCGTGTGGAGAATGACTTCGACCAGCGTCAATGTCGCCTCAAGCATCTAGTATACAGTATTTTGGCATCCATGGATCGTAAAAGAGGAACTACGAGAATCTCGTGGTCGCGAAGGAGTTGCGAGAGGAGAAGCGGTAGCGGGACACCGGTCACCCATGCTTGCGCCGTTGTCTCTGGACTCTGGTAGTAGAGATGGCCTACATGAAGGACACGATATTAGTGTAATTCCGAGTCGACAGAACACGTTGTACTTAGCGCGTGCACAATTTGGATGCGGGCCTTGAGCGATGCCTTTACGGACGCGGGTCCGATCGTCACGAGCTCAAACCAGAGACTCCAGGTTGTATACACCATTTTCCACTGCACCCAGGATGCTAGATCACATACGTCACTTGACATGGATCTTGGGCTTGCAACTATACCATTGGCAGGGACAACGTCCGCGCGATAGTACGGGATCGTCTCTGACGACGCGTCGATATTTTGGCGGTCGACAGCAGCGCAGTAGTGCTCCAGCAACCCGTAGACCCGTGCGAGTTTTGGCGACTTGGTGTCGCCCAAGACCGCGCCGAGGAGCGGCTCCGAAACGCGCCATAGCGACGGTTCCCACCGGGTTGTGTCGCCCGTCGCGACGGCCAAAAGCGCTTGCACGAGGTGGACCACCAGCGTGAGGCTGGATGGGTGCTCGATCAACGGCGGGTTAGCTAGCCATGACTCCAAGACGGTCAGTGTGCTCTGCACGGTGGCGATAGCCCGCTGCGTGTCGTGGTCGGTGGTTCGAAGCCGATGGTAGAGGCCAATGGTTGCATCGACGAGGTTCTGCAACCCGTGCTTCTCGACCATCCATTCAAATGCGCACTGGACTTGCCAACCGGACGTCGGCTGCCAATTCCGTAGCACCGTAGCAAGCGCGGTTGTTGCGCCGTCCATCGTCCGTAGCAGAGAGCTCACAGAACCGACACCGACGTCGGCAGCTGTCCGAGAGAGTGGCCGTAGAATGTCGAGCTCAAAGCGAAGAGACCACTGCACGTGGTCGGTCGCCAACGGCACCGATGCGTCGGCGTCGGGCAATACTCTGGCGACGACCGCTGCCAGCGTCGACAACGATGCCGTCGCGTCATTGCTGCAGCTCTTGGCTAGAGCCTGGATCGACTGAATGAAATCGGCGCAGGCGACCGATGGTGACGTCGGTGTTTGCAGTTGCTGCAAAAATACACTAAGGACGGCTCCGTAGTGCACCGGGGTATCACTACTACCAAGGTGCAGTTGCCAGAATTTGAGCTGGTGGCCGTTTGGTGACACGAGCAGCGCCTGCACGTCCCAGCGCACAAGTGCAACTTCGTGGTGAAAGGCTACAAGGTGGCTTGCGTCTACGGCCAGTATGAGTCTGCGACGAGCAAATGACGTCGGTACCGAGAAGCTGCTGGACCCAGGGACGAAGAAAGCTGTGCAACTTGGTCGATGTACCGAGCGGGTACACTCGAAGGACGTCAGCTAGCGGTACCCACGACTCCATCGGTGCACACACCCAGTGAGCGACCGGTGTCGGTGCCCTGCCGACGGCGCCTTCGTCATGCTCGTCGTCATTCGCAGCATCCATGACGGCATGCGGCAATAGTGGTAGAAACGCTGTCGCGTGCTCGGGTCGTTGCTACAAAAACGTTGCCTAAGATCTGAGAGCGATACATCCGATACTTACCACAAGCTGGAGCAGGAGTCGTCGCTCTGCCTTCACCAATTCCTATCCACTTGATCATTAGAAGAAGAGCATTCACGGATGAGCGAACGGTGCAACGCATGGCGAGGATCGTGACGGATCGCTTGAGCTTTGTCTGCGGTTCGTACCCAGAGCCAGCGTACGCCCAGCGGTCTCGGCTCTGCAAGCGCGGCAGCGGACACAGAATATGGCAGTCGACCAGGGCGTGCAGCTTGGCGGGTCGTGTCGCCGGTGCAGCGAGACAGGTCGTCGGTGCATCGTCCAGTAGCGCAATGCTTTCGTGCACACGTCGTCGAAGCGCTTGGCCGTCGTTCTGTAGTTGCCGGTGCACTGTTCTGTGACGCAGCCACGTTTGGTACGTCTACGCGAGGGGTCAGCACCTTATCGAGATGAATCCGAGGCGTCACTGTACATGCAGAATCGACGAACTGTGCTTTTGATCGTCCGGCATAAGGCGGGTGTACGGCAAAGTGTGTACATACTGTCGTTGCTGCAACAGCCACTGGGCAACGATCGTCGGTGTGCACTCGGTCACCGCCGGGTGCAGCTGGTTCTTGACAAAAGCGGCAAAGCTTTCAAAGCTGGGTAGCGCGCTGCGGGGGTAGACAACGTGCCACTGCGAAAAGAGGCGGTAGACCTCCGGTAGCATCCAATGACGCGCATGGATCTGGCGGAGCAGCATGGCGACGTCATCCAGCGACGTCATCGGCTCTGTCCACGTCTCGAGAGCTTCCAAAAGATGCGACTGCCAAAACATAAAGCACATTGGCGGGCGCATCGATGCCAGTGCGCGGTGCAACTGCGTCGTGGGCACTCGACTACTGCTGTCTGGTAACATGAACGGCCACCAGGCCGACGCCCAGCGCAAGATGGACAAAAATGGTCCCTCGTCAAACCGCGACGGGTGCCACAGCGCCTGCGACAGACTGTCTTGGATGGTCCGGACGCAGACGTCGATCGGCGACAATTGCAGGTACAAAGTGGGCAGCCAAATGTGTCCAACCTCGTGCGCTGCGACCGACACCAAGTCAGTCTCTGGGATGGGTACCGCCGACGAAATACGTCGAACCCGGTGAAGTTGCAGGGCAACGTACGCTTCCGCCATCGCCGGCACGGCCACCGGCGTGGCCACAACAGTTGCCCGATACGGATACACCCACTGGAGCTTGTCGTTGGCCAAGCGAAGCGCGACGGCGTGTAGCGGTGCTGGCACAGATACGTCCGCTTCGACGGGTCGGCACTTGGTCGTTGGGCCATCCCGCACCGAGTAGAACATGGCGAGCCGCACTTGCAAGTTGTGAGCCTCCAAGAACCGGTCGATCGTCTGTTGCGTCTCGAGGAGCACGCGCTTGAGGCCGTACCCATCGAGAACGTCTGTCAGTGTAAGTGCTGACGTCAGCAGCGTCACGTAGCCAATGCGACGAATATGACGCTGACCAAACCACACCTCGGGAGGTAGGGCGAGACGTCGGTGGAGCGTGATGTAGCTCGACGTCAGAATCGTGTCGTTGACGACGACTGGAACGACGTGTGTCTCAAAGATGTAGAGCACGGCCTTGATAACACCTGGAAACGTCGCGGCGTCGGCCAGCGTATCGGGATCACACACCACAGAGCACGATATCACCGACGTCGGTGATGCGCCAAGGGCTACTGGAAGCAGCGCCGACACCGGCGACGGCAGCGACCAGAGATGCATCGGCAAACTCGATGGATGGCGCTGGTCCCAAAGAACCGCGCACGCCGGCGTCTCGTAGGCGGCGACCACGTAATGCGGCCCGACCACGGCCAGCGCCGACATGCGACCGACGCCCGACACAGTCCAACATCTGCTAACTACCAGTTTGTCGACGTCCCAGAGTTGAACGCGCCCGCCTTGGCCCGAGATGCAACTCGACACGGTCGACTCCGAGACCACGGCGTGGTGCATCGGTTGGCTTTTGGAGAAGTGAACGTGGTCGACGACACCGACGACTGCGTTCGAGGCCATTGACACGACAAAGGTCTTGTGCGGCAGCGTACTCACAACAACGAGGAGCGTCGCGCCGTCGCTGGTCAACAACAGTGTCGTTGCAACACCGCTCGACGACGTCAACATCGGCAGCGTTACTGTCTGCGACCGCGCGAGCGGCTGCGTGGTAAAGAACTGAGCGCCGCCAAGTCCGAGCGACGTGTTGACACCGAGTAGCCGGTCCCCGGCGCCGAGTAGCAGCAACGGCGTCGATGCCAACCGTCCGTGACGGTGCTTGGCCAATGTGGCGAGCGCCTCGTTTGGTTTACCTGATGTCGGAGATGCAACCGTGGCAGTTGATCCATGGCTCTATCCAGAACGCGCACTAGGATGTCGATACGGTACATCGGTGACGGCCTACTCCGGTCAACGACCATTCTTGAACGCCGCCGTGGTCGGTCAACAAGTAAACGTGTGTCGGTGTCGCCACCATATCAATGACGGTCCGTGTCGTACTCACGTGCTCATGCTACGCACCAAATGAGACACATTGTCTATACCCAATGGCGTACGGCGACGGCGTCCATGTTGGCGGCCAGTGGAAACAACCGGGGTGTCGCCGGTGCAAATGGTCGCTTGGTGCGAATGTAGTACTCGAGCTCGCACCACCACTGTGCATGCATCGGTGCCGTCGATGTCAGTGTCGGTGTCGTTGCAAAGGCGCGCAGTCGCTTTCGCTGGTGCGGCTCGAGTGGCAAACTGGCGTCGATCTCGACCATACTGGTCGGTGACGAGCACACGTCCATCAAGCGCGCCACCGACGCCGAGATGCGGTCGGTCGGCAACAATAGCGCTTGCTCTCGATACGTCGGCGGTAGCGACGGTGATACCGCATCCAGAAGATCGGACCAGTTTACGTCGGCAGCGCCATTGGCTTCCCAGTGCTCCAGCAGCGGTGGCAACCACGAAGTGTCGTAGATGGCAGCCGAGATGGCGCCCCGGGCGGCGCGCCCGTCGGACGTGTACAACGCCGGTGTATGCCGGAACCAGCACCATAACTGCGTGACATCTACCGTGTCTACATGCTCCTGTAGTGCATGTGCCCCGGTGTCCCAGAAGACAACACGTCCTGGCCGCACGGCCGACAACGCGCCTTGAGGCAGTGTGGTATGGCCCATTGACACGGTGCCATACACCGATGTCGTTGCTGGCGCTGGCACAACGTCCGCTGTTGTCACCACGACAGATGACGAAGCGTCGGGGACGCCCGACGCGACAACGCGGGTTAGAATCGCATCCCAAACCGCTGTTTGTAGGTAGCCCTAACCCGCCATGAGCGCGGCAGTAGCCCAATGCACAGAGTGTACCCAAAGGTCCCAGGATCGTTGGGCGGAGGATGGTGGCAGGCAGACAAGGCGCGCCGACTCGGTCGGTGTATGCGCGTACCGAAACCCGGAAGCGACACGAACAACGATCTCGTTAGTCGTTGACGGCGGTGCCATCGACACCACAGGCCGGTCTTCTACCGTTGAAAGCCCAATGCCCAACTGTAGCTTGAAACGATCGGTGACCAATGTCGGTCGCACGTTACGAAGCACGATCGTCGCATCGCCGGCCATCGTGGCGTGCGCTACGTCCACGGTCTACGCCAAAAACCTCGTCAAAAACACATTGCACATGCAGTCGATTACGGTACGAAGGGGTCGGCGGGGGACGCAGTCGTCGGACGTTTGCGTGCCTGACTGAGTGGGCGTCGGACGTCCGTGGCTGTGGTTCGCGGTCGAGGAGCCACTGTCGGTGCCGACGCCGATGTGCGCACCGGTGCCGACGTCTTGACAATCGGCGGCGTCGCTTTGGAAAGGCGACCATTTGGCTTGGAGAGTTTTTGAACTTGGGCGAGGAGCTGCGCATTTTGCTGCTGCACGCGGTCCTTCTGGACTTGGGCAAACTGTGCCTGTTTCTGGTACGACTGCACGAGCTTCTTGGCCGCCGGGTCTTTGATCCGAGCGACCGCGTCGTCGGCCGCCGTCGTGGCAGGCTCGGCGGACGCCACGGAAGTGTCGGCCGCGTGCTCCAGGTACGCAATCATGACGTCAACTTCCAACAGTCGGCCTCGGACATCGGCGACCCATCCGGCCGACGAAGCCCCGTCGACGACATATTCGAGCGCCCCGCGCGCCGACTCGTGGTAGCCCATCGCAGCAAACCATTCGGGACCACCGGGAACGTTCCCGACGGTGCGCATAAAGCTCGGGGACGAGACGGTAATACGACGGAACGACGGGTCGTGGGCGTTTGCGACCATGTTCGTCAGCAGCTCCCGAAGCGCTTTGGCGACGCCGATCCAAGCGGGTAGCGCGTGCGCAGCGTGCTTGAGGAGATGGTGCAAAAAACCGCGCGTCGTGCCGCCGACGTCGCTCACCGACGGGTGCGCCATTCCTACGCCGCAACGGTTTTGTCAACCATGTATCAACTCGATAGATGGATACCCCAAAGATGGCCAAAGAGCACGGCGCGCATCGTTTGCAGTCGGCCCACGGCGGGCGGCGTCGCGGGCTGGCGACCGCCTTTGGTGCACGAGAGGACAAGGTAGTGTATGGTTTTGGATTCGGCGGCGGCCGTCGCTGTTGCATCCTGGACCGATTTTGCGTGGTCGGAAGCGGTTTCGGGGTGCGTGGCCGGTGTCGGCGTCCGTGCGTCGCTGGGGGTTGTGACCGTCACAAGCTCAAAGCCAAGAGTGCGTAGAAGGTCCTTGCACGCATCGCTAAAGCTCCGAAGCGGCGCGGTGGGCGGCAAGACGGTCCGGTGTTGCCGAACGTCGCTTGGAGCTGCTATAACAGCGTCGACAGCGCGCAAAATATCGACAAGAAGACACCGGGCCGACGCCATGCCTAATGTCATGCGCACGACGCCGACGCTGGCCGAGACCGACTCACACACGGAAAGCCCTCGCTCGATACGTCTAATTTCATTTCAGACAACTTGTCCAAGATGGTATCGCACGCATACAAGGGAAAGAGGGTGTACGGATGGTCAATCAGAGGCCCAAACGACGCGACAAACTCATCTTTGGTCACGTGCCCATCGGTGTCCAAGTCGAGGAAGGCAAATAACTGCTCGGGTGTGGCCACGGAACCCTAGTCGACAACACGTTTCGAGATTTTGGGTTACACGACAAGATTTACCACAAATGGCAATGGCGTCATCCAGTGCTGCACGTCCAGTAGCGTCAAATACCCGCGGTGGGAACCATCCAAGCCTTGAAACACCGCGTCGATCATGTCGAGTTGAATGCGCTGCACGTCCGACTTGCCAAAGAGTGTGCGGGTATTGAGCCCGTACGGGAAATGTTCTCGGTGACCCAAGGTGGTGGCGGCTGCTTGCGACATCGATGGGGACGCCGGTGCGAGCAACGGCGGCTTGGCGACCGTCGCACTTCCTTCGTGCAATAAGAGCTCAATGTCTTGCTTGCGTCGCCATAAAAAGCTCTCGACCCGCTCCGACAATGTCGGAAAGGAAAAATGGGCGAGCGGTGTTACGTCCGAGTCCTTGGTTTTGGCCACGTCCTGGCGCAGCTCATAGATGCAACCCTAATCACCAAAACATCGTTCTTATAGCCATCTCTAGATTGCATCATGTGTACCGACGAGGCCTCGATGCAGTCAAAGCCAAGCACTTGCATGAACGCGACGGCGTTCTGGAGACACCCAATTTTGGTCGCAAACACCTTGTTGGTGGCACGAATGCGCCAGTACTTGGCGTCATTCGGGTGCTTGAGGATGTTGAGAAGATATACAAGCGCAAGGTCCAAAGCCGCGCGGACTTCGGGCACTGAGTGGTGAAACTGGCGGAGGCTCGCTTCGACGACATCGCGGACGCTGCTGCCGCCTTCCACTTGGACGAGTTCCTGCTCGATTCCATCCAAAGCCTCTTTTAACAGCGCCAACGTCGAGGCTAAGAGGGCCGATACTCGGACACCTGTCGGTGACCGCGCGCCGCGTAGTTCGTAGTGGGTTTGGTTGACCAACACAAAATGAATGGCCTCGAGAAGCGCCGGTGAATCCCGGAACCGACCTACATGTGTATCGATATTGTGCAAACGACGAGGAAGGATCGAAGCGCGTACCCAGTTTTTGCTCAAACGCCGGCGTGTCACAGCGGATGCGCCAGTAGTCGCGGTTGTTGGGGAACCGGACGACATTGTGGAGCAGTGTCCGGCAGACGCCCAGCACCTGCTTGACATCGGCGTGGCTCTCACGCAGCCGTAGTCGACTCAGCGCATTCGCAATGCTCGGAATCGCATCCAAACTGTCAACAAGAGAATGACCGAGGAGGGCAAAGAGCTCGACAAGGGACACGCTCGTATGGTGTCGACAGAGCAGCAGCGATGACGCGACGACGTCGGCCGGCACCGACAAACTTTGCAAGAGCGTCTCCACGCGGCCAATCGCCAGCTGCTGCCGCTCGTCACAGAGCGCGACAAAGGCATCATGGACGCGATGGATCATGTCCACTTGGGCTGGTAGTCGCCCGACACTCAAGCGACGCACCTACACCAAAGGCATGAGTTTCAAATGACAAAAATGTACAAATGTCGGGAAAATCACAAAAAATAGCGTGAAAAATCCCAAATTTGCACATTTCGCAACTCTGCAAACAAGAACGCACCACTTCGTCCATATGACAGTCGTCGCCGTTCGAGTACATGCAGGCTGCGACAAAGGCCACGGGACGCAGCTCCATGGCCGCGTCGATGCGCTGGGTCTCTGCGACCGCGTCGAGGGACCCGTATTGCTGGTAAAACACGCAGCAGGTTTCGGACAAGTCGAGCAAATGATGCGGCAACAAATGCAGCTGCGCCCAGTGGAGCGCGATCGGTTTCTTGGGCACGAGATGACGGCCGACGCTGCCGACGATCGCGGTCGCGGCGTCCACCGTCACCATAGGGACGCCGGCGGTCACGACCGCTTGTTCTTGAAACGCGTGCGTAAGCCGCTCAAAGATGCGAAAGCCGAGTTTGGTTTGCCAGAGCTGGACTTGGCGCTTTGTTTCGTGCTTACTCGCAAATCGCGTCGCATGAATCGCCTCCAGCTCCATGTGTGTGGCCAAGGCGCCCTTGGCGTCGCAGTAGCTGACGTAGGCAAGCGCAATGACAAAGCCAATAAAGGGGAGCGGCGGAAACCGATTCAAATGCACTGCGACGCGCCCCGGATAGTGTAGTTTCCGAAGACTGGCGATCGCCATCTCGGCTTGGCGGAGACTGAGCACGCCGGCGCTGTGCTTGTCGAGCTGATCAAACCGAGCGCGCACCTTGGTGATGTACGCCGAGCCAAAGAGGCACCGAAGCTCCTTCTCCTATCAAATCATATCGGCATGACCATCATGCTATTGAAGAGACTCGAGGGATCAAGGGTACCGTGACGGGGCCCGTGGCCGTGTCGATGGTCGGGTCGAGCGTCACGGACGCGTCACTGTCGTCGCCGCTGCCAACGTCGTCGGTGGACGTTGTCCGTGGTGTCTTTTCATCCGCGTCCGAGTCGCCACCGTGCTTGTTTTGATCCTGAGTTGTTCTTCTCGGTGTATGTTTGTGATCGGAGGCGGCGTCGTCGCTGCCCGAGCTGTCATTCTCGGACGCCGGTGCGCGCGGTGTGTCGGTCTTGGCTTCGTCTTTGGCCTCGGCCGTCGTCGCGCGACGGCTTTTGGATTTGGATTTCGGAGCTTTTCGAAGTAGTTCGCCTTCCTCGTAGAGCTAAAACTTATAGAGTCAACGACGTCTACCATCAAACGCAAAATGTACCGTGAGAAGCAACTGCTGGAGATAGAAACGTTCGTCCATCGGTGACAACGCGGGGGGCGGCGGTTTGTCTTCGTCCGACGACGACGCGAGCACGCTACGCATTGTCGCTTCCGGGGCGTTGTCGGCGACCACACCGTCTTGGTATCGGATCTATTCGCAACGTGAACCCTCGAAAAAACCATTGAAAAAAGAGGGTACCGTGTAGGTGCCGTCGACTTGCTTGGCGACGATTGTTGCACGCATCCAGAGCTTGGTCTTGCGCTTCCACTGGCTCTCGACCGGTTGACCGCGCTTGTACTTGAACCGGTGACGCGGGCCCACCGGTGGCGGTGCCGGCTCGTCTTCGCCCGACGACGGCGGCGCGGCGGGGGCGACCGTGACGTCTTTTCGAGCCACACGCGTCTCGACCGAGCCGTCGATCAACGTCACATCGACAGACCGATCGGACGCATGCAGCTTGGACACAACGCCTTTGCGACCGTTGCGCAAAAGCACCGACGTGCCCTTGGCAATCGCCGGTGCTTCGTCCTCGGACGACGACGACGATGATGCAACCGGTGCGTCGACGTCTGCCGGATCGACGTTGCGTCGCGTGTCACCGGATGCGAGTGCCACGTCATAGCTGCCGTCGCTGTGAACTTTGGCAATCGTGCCACGCACTGACTTGCCTTTGAGTTGCATCTGCACCGCGTCACCTTTTTGCAGGTGACGCTTCCGGATCCGATCGAGCGGCAGTCGTGCTTCGACACGGCCGTCGTCGAACGTCACGTCCAGTGTTCCGGATGACGCGTGGACCTTGGTGACGCGTCCGGGGGCAAATGTTTTTTTACCTGGCGGCTTGGCCTCGACACGACTGCCGACAGGAAAGGACGTTGGTTTGGGTTTGTCACTGCCGCTGTCACTGCCACTGCTCGGGTGGTCACGCTTGTGCGGGCGCACCTTGGCCGCGTCGACCCGCTTGGCCTTGTCGCCGTCGGCGAGCGAGACGTCGCAGCTCCCATCGCTGTACATCTTTTTGATGCGACCGCGGACATACTTGCCATGAACGCAGACGTCGATGTCGGCGCCGACGGCAAACGACGCCCGGACGCGAATGAGACTCCGGTCGACCTTTTTCTCGATCTCGCCGTCGTCGTAATCAACGTCGTAGCTGCCGTTTAGGTGTACCTTTGTGATCGTGCCGGGGTAATACGTCTTGCCCTTGTACTTGGCCTCAACTTTGGTGCCGACGTCGAGGCGCTTGGCATCGTCGTCGCCATCGTCGTCACTGGCGTCGGTCACAATACGAATCATGTCCGACTCGACGCGCTTCTCATGTTCGCCGTCGTCGTAGTCGATGTCGTAGCTGCCGTCGGCGTGGACTTTGGTGATCTTGCCAGGATAAAACTTGGCTTTGCCCTTGTACTTGGCCTCGACCTTGGTGCCGACCTTGAGCGCTTTGCTTGTTTTCTTGGCTTGAAGGACGCGAATCAAGTCCTTCTCGACGCGCTTCTCCTTTTCGCCGTCGTCGTAGTCGATGTCGTAGCTGCCGTCAGCGTGACACCGGGTGATCTTGCCGGGGTAGAACGTCTTGCCCTTGTACTTGGCTTCCACCTTCGTGCCCACCGCAAGCGAGGACTCCTTCTCGTTGTCGCTACTGGTCGCCGAGACGAGACGCATGAGATCCTTCTCGACCCGTCGTTCGGCTTCGCCGTCGTCGTAGTCGATGTCAAATGTCTCGTCACTGTGACAGCGCGTGATTGTGCCCGGGTAGTACTTGGATTTACCCTTGTACCGGGCCTCGACGTTGGCGCCGACACGGAAGGTGGCTTTCTTGGGACTCTCGGGCTTGTCGCCGCCCTTGACGCGAACAAGTTCGGGTGACACCTTCTTCTCAATCTCGCCGTCGTCGTAGTCGATGTCGTAGCTGCCGTCGATATGGACTCTCATGATCTTGCCCGGGTAGAACGTCTTGCCCTTGTACTTGGCTTCGACTTTGGTGCCGACGGCCAA